>NC_091169.1:27607461-27744961 GCF_040958095.1 Procambarus clarkii
TAGACACTGTTAGACACTGTAGCTCTCCAAATGTCAGTTGCTTAATTTAGAAACTGTACTTGTGGTCGGTCTCGAGGCTATTGTTGATGTGACGATGTGCATTGAATTTTGTAACTAGCTCATCAAGACTAACTTGCTTAGATACACGAATTATAGGGTTCAGTCCTGAGCCCATTATGTGTCTCTGTAACTCTTTCCACTACCGCCTTCAAGGTTGGTATGGGGTGCATAATAAATGAACTAAACAGTGTCCTTGGTGTATGGCGGCCAATGACAATCGAGGTAGGGTTTTGTGTGTGACGTCACATCGTCTCTGCCTCAAATGCCAATTCGTAAAATTATAAGTTATATCGTTTACATAAAAAGTCAATAAACTCTTAAGCACAGTAGTAGAGTTATCTTTTTCACTAAGCCCCATATATATATTTTTATTAACAGCTCTACCCTATTTTCCTCTCAATAACAGTGTGAATTATATAAACCTGTGAGTGGTGAACTGACCAATGAGAATCGTCGTTACAAGGCGCCCAGTCATTCACAACTTAATCCAACAATAACAAAAGCGGTGTTGCCACACTGCACTTTACAAGAAACTGGGAGGGTGCAGGAATACTTTTCCTCGACTATACCAGAAAAAGTGAGATAGAGACAATTTATCACGAATAGATATAAATAATAAGCTTGTCACATAAATGAGTTTCTAGAGACAAGCATCATGTGAGCTGATGAAGGACAACAGCGCTTACAAGGCTCATCAACGAGGATCATCATCAGTCATCAAGGGTCATCATCAATCATCTTACAATGACCAGTTTCACAAGGATCATCAACGACATTCCTAATTAGCCTTAGTTTGAAAAACGTACAAAAAACCATCACGTTTTGTACGTACAGTCAGACAGTCATTTTGTCGATGAGCAAATGGATTAGAGGGATAGATGGATATGGAGCAGATGGATAGTCGTAATTGGTGAGAACTGGAATACAGTTGAGACCATAGAGGTATTGGGAAGTACTTCTTCAGTGGTGGAGGTTATCTTGAGGTTATCTTGAGATGATTTCGGGGCTTAGCGTCTCCGCGGCCCGGTCCTCGACCAGGCTTTCTTTTTGTTACACCCCCCCCCCCGGAAGCAACCCGTAGCAGCTGTCTAACTCCCCAGGTACCTACTTACTCCTAGGTGAACAGGTGTATCAGGGTGAAACAAAAACCTTTTTGCGTTTGATGAATTCAAGAGACTCATATAACATTTTCTTCCCGCATATATGTGTCTATATACCTCACGGCAGATGGAAATTTGAGTTATGTTGCATTTATTTACTCCTCCGTGAAGGCATGGGCCCAAGAGCTAAAGCTTCCTGTACCTAAGAGCATATAAGAAAAAAAATCATAGAGGTGGACCTCCACCATAGAGGAGGACCTCCACCATAGTGGTGGACCTCCACCATAGAGGTGGACCTCCACCATAGAGGTGGACCTCCACCATAGTGGTGGACCTCCACCATAGAGGTGGACCTCCACCATAGAGGTGGACCTCCACCATAGTGGTGGACCTCCACCATAGTGGTGGACCTCCACCATAGTGGTGGACCTCCACCATAGTGGTGGACCTCCACCACAGAGGTGAACCTCCACCATAGAGGTGAACCTCCACCATAGAGGTGAACCTCCACCATAGAGGTGGACCTCCACCATAGAGGTGGACCTCCACCACAGAGGTAGACCTCCACCATAGAGGTGGACCTCCACCATAGTGGTGGACCTCCACCATAGTGGTGAACCTCCACCATAGAGGTGGACCTCCACCATAGAGGTGGACCTCCACCACAGAGGTGGACCTCCACCACAGAGGTGGACCTCCACCCAAGCAACAACTGAACGAGGCCCACAGGCACACATACTCGACATCACATTATACTTCATCACTCGACTCCTCCATCTCACAGAAAGTCGTAATTCGCCGAAAATAATAATAACTAATTATACAAACTTTTACCCAGAACCTGTTTTAAAAAGTGTCCAATGTTTGTGGGAGGGAAGGGAAGGAATTATCAGGGGGGAAAGTGTCAAGTCATGAGGACTATACAGCACTTGAAAGGGATCAGGATAAGGATTTGGGATGGGAGAGAGGAAAGGAATGGTGCCCGACCACTTGGACGGTCGGGGATTGAACGCCGACCTGCATGAAGCGAGACCGTCGCTCTACCGTTTCTATTTTACCCGCTTGTTACTTGCCGCCTCAATAAACCAAAGTTGACCTCACACTTTTTTTTTCTGTTGTAGAATATACCACAGCTAATCCCCTATTATACCACAGCTAATTACTTATCATTCGAAGTTAAACATGCAATATTCCACAACTGATTAGGCGTTATACCATAGTGACAACGCGTTGTGCCACAGCTGATCACTTGGATAGGTCGGGAATCGAACGCAGATTCTGCAGGAATCTCTTAGACACACAGGTCGTCTGCGTGTCGACCAGTTCCAGTTGATGGACATGTTCGTTGAAAAGTACTTGTGGTTACCCTGCTGGAACCACCAGCCGGTTGAGGAGGTCACTTAGAAGTTCCAGCACTAGGTACTAACCGGTTGATGTCCCCCCCCCCCACACACACACTTGTACACCAGTTGATTGACGGTTGAGAGGCCGGACCAAAGAGACAAAGCTCAACCCCGCAAGCACAACTAGGCGAATAGAATTAGGTGAGTACACACACACACACCTCATATATATATATATATATATATATATATATATATATATATATATATATATATATATATATATATATATATATATATATATATATATGGGTGTGTATATATATACACGCGCCGCGTCATGTTATAAATCTCTTTTCTATATATTGGTTAAGAGCCGGGCTCAACCTTAAAAAAAAAAAAATGATTTTTCAAAGAAAAAATGTTAGGAGCCTTTGTTTACAAACATTTCTTCCCAGCGGGAATACAGAGAAGCGCGTGGAGAAGGGGGTCCGAGGAGTCGTTATAAACTCATATATCATGGGGGGGGATGATAAAGGTCAACCCAGAAATAATATATATATACTGGAGGTCTTTTTTTGTCTCTCTGACAATCACGGTTGCACCATATTTGAAGCCATATTCTCAGCTGACCGATAGCCCCAGGTGGAGTGTGAGACAAGGGGGTATGAGGGTGGGCATCATGCCAACGTACCGTGGACTTTGGGCATCATTTTTATAATGGGTATAAGGTCAAGAATTTGTTAATTTTCTGAGAATATTTACAATGGGGTGAGTGGTGTACCGCAAGGGTACAATGTGGGGGCCAACTCTTTCTGGTTATATACATCAATGATGTTGATGTATATATTACAACCACATCATCAAATTTGCAGATGACACTGAGATTTATGATAAAGTGGGCATGTGAAAAATTATATTGAGGTCTTGCAAAGAGTCTTCGACGAGGCCATTAGAGTGCTAGTGGCCCCCTCAGGTAAATGCATATAAATTTGTAAAGATGTGAAATAAAATGCTTAAATTACTGTTTCTCTCTCTCTCTCTCTCTCTCTCTCTCTCTCTCTCTCTCTCTCTCTCTCTCTCTCTCTCTCTCTCTCTCTGTCCCTCTCTGTCTCTGTCTCTCTTCTCTCTTTCTCTAAACATGTATATACGAGTCTATTTACATGGATACCTCGGTTTATAGACAGCCTCTCTATACTCTCAGTTCGTGCTCAACCATCAATGGTCTATATATACCATATCCATCACCCCTCTGCTCGTATTCCTTCTCCTCTCCAGTCCCTAACTCCCTTCCCTATACTACACAGCCATACTGGCCTAGCGTCCACACCTGGTATTCATTTTAACTTACCATTCGTCCCCGGCCATAGATCCACAGATCTACCTCTCCTAAGGGCAGCAGGCAGGCAGGCAGGACTTGCGTGCACTGTGGCTTGATCCGCCTGACCCTCCCCCACTAGAAAAACACCACCTACAGTCTCGTGTAATGACCGGAATCAACATAATCACAGCCGAGAACAATTACCTGTCGTGGTAATAGCCACTCAATTACTATTTTTAGTGTACAGCTCATTTGTTGTCGTTTTTTGGAGTTCCTGGAAGAAGGAATATACTGCACAGTGTGGCTATTGTTTTGTCGCTTGTGTCTGAAGTCTTTTTTTAAAGTTTTTGAGAAAAGGCATTTTGTAATTAATTTTTGTAGTATATATTTAGAATATATTAGATGAAAAGGCAGGTTTTTTTATGGTTTTAATGTTGGTAATGTTGTTTTTAAGGTTTTTGGTTCTGTTTGTGGCTTGGAGGTGTTGGTGGTGCTGGTGGTGCTGGTGGTGCTGGTGGCTTGGTGGTGTTGGTGGTGCTGGTGGCTTGGTGGTGTTGGTGGTGCTGGTGGCTTGGTGGTGTTGGTGGTGCTGGTGGCTTGGTGGTGTTGGTGGTGCTGGTGGCTTGGTGGTGTTGGTGGTGCTGGTGGCTTGGTGGTGTTGGTGGTGCTGGTGGCTTGGTGGTGTTGGTGGTGCTGGTGGCTTGGAGGTGTTGGTGGTGCTGGTGGCTTGGTGGTGTTGGTGGTGCTGGTGGCTTGGTGGTGTTGGTGGTGCTGGTGGCTTGGTGGTGTTGGTGGTGCTGGTGGCTTGGTGGTGTTGGTGGTGCTGGTGGCTTGGTGGTGTTGGTGGTGCTGGTGGCTTGGTGGTGTTGGTGGTGCTGGTGGCTTGGTGGTGTTGGTGGTGCTGGTGGCTTGGTGGTGTTGGTGGTGCTGGTGGTGTTGGTGGTGCTGGTGGCTTGGTGGTGTTGGTGGTGCTGGTGGCTTGGTGGTGCTGGTGGTGTTGGTGGTGTTGGTGGTGCTGGTGGTGCTGGTGGTGTTGGTGGTGTTGGTGGTGTTGGTGGTGGTGGTGGCTTGGTGGTGTTGGTGGTGCTGGTGGCTTGGTGGTGTTGGTGGTGCTGGTGGCTTGGTGGTGCTGGTGGTGTTGGTGGTGTTGGTGGTGCTGGTGGCTTGGTGGTGTTGGTGATGTTGGTGGCTTGGTGGTGTTGGCGGAATGAAATGTTGAGCAATATGGCGACGCTCTAAGGTGGAATGCAGGTCACTGAGAGGACGTTGACACCATCGTCTGGTGGTGGGTGGTGGTGGTGGTGGTGGTGTTGATAGTTGTCGTTGGAGTAGTGATGGTGGTGGTGGTAATGGGGCTTACCTATCAGTGACTACGTAATAGTGAGGTCTAGCACTTCATGTTCCACCTACCAGCCTCTTTGTACCATTTCCATTACAATTTATCTATTTTTTTGTATTCAAATTCTTTGTCGAATCTGGCCTTAAAGTTGTGGATGGAGGTGGCTTCCACAACTTCTTTCAGTGAATTCATCTTGTTGACCTCCCGTACTAGGTTGGGGTATTTTCTTACATGGTGGTGGTGGTGGTGGTGGTAGTGGTGGTGGTGGTGGTGGTAGTTGTGGTGGTAGTGGTGGTTGTGGTTGTGATCTGGTGGCCACTATCTGAGGACATCTAATGGTTGTAGAGTAAGTGAGGCAATGGTACAACTCACTAAATACCTTAAACAACAATAACAACACCTAATTCTTTCCAAACAAACAATATATATTTTTCATATTTTTGCAAGAACAAAAAATCGAAAAAGGAAATTGAAGACCTTTTGACAATAAATTTATTTGCTAATTAAACGTTAACGATAAAAAAAATATAAATATAACCTCCAAAAATACAATACTGTAGAGTTCTATCATGGGGAAATTACTCGACCACTGTATAATACAGCGATGCGAATGATAATTGTATCAAATTACAACAATATTCGAACTCTATACAGCATCTCCATCAATCAGGACCACCAATACAGATCTTTATCGTTATTGACCTAATCGAAACGCAGCGTCTATTGACCCCCAAAGGTCAAGGTCAGTGTAAGAGGTCAGAAGGCATGACTCCGATATAAACAATGCACTTAAGCCGTGCTTCTGATTCTCATACAAAGATCACCTCATTAGACATGAGATGATGCTTGCAAGCATCATCTCATCTCAAATGAGGTGATACTTATGAATGTTTACATTTTCATATCATTCAAGTTAGCTAATGTTGAAGGTATATTCAACATTCTCCAAGTAATACTCAACAGAGATATGTTTCTAACGATCTTTCCGAGTGATTCCGCTTAGAGATTGCTGATGAACTCCCGAGTCAGTACCACTTGGAGTCATTCCTAACGAACCACCGAGTGATATACCGCTTGAAGACGCACTTAATGACCCACTTAGTGATGACCTTCCGCTCAAAAGACCCACTTGATGATCTTCCAAGTAACTGCCTCTTGCAGACATCTGCTTTGTCAAACCACTCTGAGATACACTCACCCTGTAACACGATACAGCTCTAAGACACACATACACCTGCCGATCTGACGATTAGATATCTTGCAATAAACAAATACATTTCGTTGCACAGTCTATAATTATCGACGTGTAAGATGACCCAGCGTGTGGAGTGAGGAAGGTGTTGATGTGGCAGCCATGTTTGGCACACCACGCTTCGACACGCCCTCTAGGGGCCTAACCAACTCTGAGAGAGAGAGAGAGAGAGAGAGAGAGAGAGAGAGAGAGAGAGAGAGAGAGAGAGAGAGAGAGAGAGAGAGAGAGAGAGAGAGAGAGAGAGAGAGAGAGAGATACTCTCTGTATCTACTCTCTCGACCTATAAAAATATATATCTAGATTTTTTACTTCTAAAGTAATGACAATTGTTACTTCAGCTCAGTGTTACTTGATTTTGAAATACAAGAAGTTATTATTTTGTTCGCACTACAAAACACTAATATAAGTATATCTCAAAGTGGTCAAAGTAATGAGTAAAACTATTGCATTTTAATCAAGACTAAGATGGTTCCAAATGAATTTTAAGAAATTAAGTTCAATGGGTCTTAAAACAATTATGTTTTAATATAAAAATTGTATCAAGATTAATTTTCACCAAGTTACTTATTAACTCGCATTTGCTATCCTTTAACTTAGGTAATCATTTGAAGTAAATTCTGAGTCAGTGAAACGGTATAGATTTTCTATCTTTAAAGATTTTTAAACCTCAACAAACTATCAACTAAAAACTCAACAATTCTGTTGCAGAGTCGCTTGCATCTAATGTTACCCGCGTTGTTAACTTGCAATCTGTGGGACGTATGCAGCAATAGAGGAAATCTTCCCTCACCAGGTCTGCAATTTCCTCTTTCTCTGACTGCCCAGGCTCTGCAGCAAACTCCTGGTACAGACAGAGTCACCAGGCTTCTAGTACAGAGTCACCAGGCTCCTAGTACAGACAAAGAGCGACCAGGGTCACGGGACAGACCTAAGAGTCACTATAGGCTTCTTGATCAGACATAAAATGATTCATAAACAAACTCATCGAATATTAAACTTTTATGCGGAAACCTTCCACCGAAAAAATCGATCATCGCGGTTGATTTCGAAAAGTAAATCCCGGATCCACAGTCAAATAGTATTGAACATTATTGCTAATGCCGAATAACTTAGATTCGAGTTGTGCACAAAGAGGTTCAAGACTTCTTGCCAAAGACAACCCTCTTACTCTCAGACATCTTACAAAAGGACCTTGACACACACACACACGGCGAATATATTATATATATATATATATATATATATATATATATATATATATATATATATATATATATATATATATATATATATATATATATATATTACAAAAAAACTTCAGTTTCCTTTTCACGAGCTTAAACCCTATTTAAAGTTTCATTAACGATTTAAAAGTACATAGTAATTTTCTTTATTTAAATAAAATCTTCATTTTGATACTGCGTAATATGAAAAAAATCCTTTTAAACAGCCAGCAGCTTTTAATAACTATCTAAATAAACGAGCTGCAAGCAACACTTATCTCTCTTGCAAGCAAAATTAACCAGAATGTGTTATTAAAATAAAAACAAGTTATTAAATTAATATCTTTAAAATATCTAAATATCTTAAAAATAAAATCGAGTTTACTGGTTCTGTTCAATAGCCACCAGAGGTCTTCCACTCACAGGTAGCCCAATAAAACAATAAACAGTTGACAAGAAAGCAATAAAAAACAGTGTATTAGAAACATCAGAATATAACCTCCACACAGCCGCTATACCTCAACGCAAATTACTCAACTTTTATGACACCGTTAAATTCTCAAGTTTCACTTTTTTTTTGTAAACAAGCATCTTAACAGCCTTATATATAAACTCAACAGCTTCACGCAACAAGGAATAACAAGCTTAAGCTCACCTAATTTTCTGATTTGATATTACGTTTCCTTCTTATGTTCGCAGCACTACTTAACAATCAATCCGAAATAATTAACACAATCTTACGTCTACTTTCATGCCTTAGCACAAATCTCATGTCATAATATATATATATATATATATATATATATATATATATATATATATATATATATATATATATATATATATATATATATATATATATATAAATCACTCAATTCACTAGGATTTTTTTGTTTATTGGATCCGCAATAATTGCCTTATTTTTTTTTACATCCACTTACGGTTGTTACGTTAATAATGAGAACTGCATATTTAAAGTCAAGTGTGTGTGTGTGTGTGTGTGTGTGTGTGTGTGACCTTCCACCACACACATACAAACACACACACACACACACACACACACACACACACACACACACACACACACACACACACACACACACACACACACACATACACACACACAGTGACTAATAAAGTTAGTGTCTAGCCAGGCTTGCGGTAGAGTGTAGTCACACTGAGCGGTGCTTAACCTGAATGACCTTCCGACAGGCGCATCCGCCACCACAATGGCTTTGTGTGTTTGTATTTGCGCCAGAGATCGTTTGCACAGCAGCCGTGATAAATAGCTTGTAGGAAATATATACATAAAGGGCCCCCTGCATATCAACAAAATAAATACTTTTGGAAATAAGAGAACACAGTCTCCGTATACACAAGAATGAGCATAATGTACACAAAGTATTAACAAGTATAGAAGTCCTTTAATACATGTGCAAAGTCCCTTAATACCCCTCCTCAGTATGTCATGGGTAGCTGACTTTCTGTCAAACTCCCATCAAGATGCTAGGGATCGGAGGAGAACCATTGGATCTACGTTTAGTAGCCACAGGTAAGCGAAGACATATTTGACCCCCCTCCTTCAGCTGTTTTAATTCAGTGAAGTATCCTGGGTCTCTCAATCAGTTGTATTGGGCTTGCAGAGTAAATGAAGCAGGAATTGCCATGGGCTACTTCCTGTCATGGGCTACTCCCTGCCATGGGCTACTCCCTGCCATGGGCTACTTCCTGTCATGGGCTACTCCCTGTCATGGGCTACTTCCTGTCATGGGCTACTCCCTGCCATGGGCTACTATGGGCTACACCCTAAAGCTACCATAACTCGGCGAAGACCCATTTTGTTGCAACGGCTGAAGCATCCGACTTTGGATCAGAAGATCCCTGGTTCGAATCCTGGCAAGGTTGTATGATGTTTCCTGGTGACGAGTGGAGAATGTCATTGGTACAGAGGAAGCCGAGATCTATAGGTATTCAGTGCTCGCCCAATGAACATAAGAAATATTACGTGTACAAAAGGTTAAGTGTTTAACAGAGAAATTAGACTCGTTACTTCAAAAAAATACTTTAACCAACCTGGTTGTAGTGGATATTCGGGCCGCTCCAAGCAACAGCCTGTTGGACCAAGTATTGACAAGTCAAGCCTTGTCCCAGGCCGGGTTTGGTGAGTAGATGAACTCACAGAACCCACTTCTAGGTATACTTCAAGTATCCACAAAGGTAGACACAGAAAGGTAGACACACAAAGGTAGAAACTAAAAAGGTAGACATACACGACTTGATAATGGGCCACGACTGAGCGAAACATCGTTTTTTCGTTTTTTTTTTGTCCTTGCAATGGGATCCATCGACGGTGATCAAGACATGGAAGATTCTAAAAAGGGGGTTGAATCCAAGTTTAGCTCTCCAACGAACACACTAAATTTGATTTCTCAGTGTATTTATTATTTTTTAATTATCTGCGACAACATTATTGATGTCTTATACTAATGAACTCATCAACCTTCGGAAGAAATGATTGATGGGTCACAACATGGATCACCTGACAGGTAAATATATATGTCTAGTCCCCCCCCCACCCCCCCACCCCACCCCCCCAGGACTCTCACAAGCGGAGGCGATAATAATTGTGGAATATTATTTGAAGGGCCGTCAGTCTGATGATCGTAATCGCTTCAATCTCCCCATTAGCATCAATTGTTATTATGCACTGTTGAAACAAATGGGAAGAGCTGATTGTGTTATCTAATTATACCAATTAGGGAAATATGCACACATGGTTTTCTCTGTATTATCCATCGATATCATATATCCATCGAAGAGAATATAATGAATCAAATTAAATATATTAAAAAATATCACCAAATTCACCAAAAATGTCTTGGTTGTCAATGTAATATTTAATCTTCATATAGAGAATGTTGTAAAGTTGTAGAGAATATTTATGTAATTCATAAAAGGTGTAGCAGGGATAAAGTAGCAGTCACGCTGCCTAACCGGCTCTCACTCCTGTGTAAGTAAAGCGGGGCCTTGCAGTGCTGAATAACGGCTCACGCTATTGTACGAGTGAAGAGGTTGTTGTTGTTGTTGTTGAAGAATCGCTACCTGGAACTAAAAGTTCTAGGTAGCACGGGCTATGGTGAGCCCGTAGTGGACATCTTACTCTCTCCAAGTGAAGCGGTATAAAACAGCACCTCACTCTCATACAAGTGAAGCGTTGTGTTGATGCTGCTGCAGGGTAACTTACGTCACAAGAGGTCTGCTTATGCGACCTGTGTCTGGTACACGTCTGGTACACGTCTGGGACACGTCTGGGACACGTCTGGGACACGTCTGGTGTTCGTCCGGTCGCGTGTGTTTACTGCGTATGATGTCCCACATCTCAACAGGGCAATCTCGGCCAGCCAGTTAGCTTCTCACGTGCACCCAGCCTGTATTTTGTGCCCGTTGAGAATGCTTTAGCTGCTTGCCGGATTAGCGTCAGCACATTGCTCGCTTCTGTTAATTGTCAAACCACCGGGTCGTTGGTGATTTAAAGCTGCTTCTGTGTACTGGCCGGTTCCTTTGTCTTCTACGTGTGTGGTCAACCACTCGACCGATTTTTTTGTTTGTTTGTTTGATGGTTATCGTGGCTTTTATCGGTTGAACGAATACCGTCACGAAAGCACAGGGTTCGAAGGATTTCGTGACACTGCGCTGTATCCTAAACTTTAACACGAACGATCTATAAATATCATGTTTATTTTGAGACTTTGTTTTACATGTCTGACAGCCCTTAGCCATTTTCACAGGCTAATATTATTTATAGAATACTATCTCAAGCGTGCTTAATAGTCACGTTATTCATACATGAAACTGGTTGCATGACCCCAGCAAATGTTGAGCTCCATGGCGGTGTCCTATGCTCAAAGGTACACTGCCTGGTACACGTTCTCTTAATGATCTCGTCAATAACCTGTTCTTCCTATCCGGCTGTCACAAGGCTCCTCTTAGTATTATGCAGCTTGAAAACTTGCAAAATGGAAATAACAACACATTCAGAAATAACAACACAATAACAAATGGAAATAACAACACAACAACACATGGAGGCCACTCCGGATAAGGCGCTGTAAACACGGAACCGCCAAGCAGATTTGGAAGTTAAGGGGCCTTCCTCTGAATTCAGACCAAAGTCATTATTCATAATACTGCACGAAACGTCGCTATAGCTCCCCAGAGACGCGTCCAGGGTTCGTTTAGTAGCTGAGTCATAAAGCCAGAGGCATGGGTACAACGTGGCTTACGACATGCCTGAAAATATTATGAACTTTTCGCAAAAATGATACGGGGTTTCGGACTCGTACAAATACACACACACACACACACACACACACACACACACACACACACACACACACACACACACACACACACACACACACACACACACACTCACACTCGCAATATTAATCTATCTAGAGCCCAATATGCTCAGGAACCTGTACACCAGTTGAATGACAATTGAGAGGCGGGACCAAAGAGCCGAAGCTCAACCCCTGCAAGCACAACTAGTTGAGTACACTAACACGACAGACACGGGATGATCTCACTGTATAACTGAACGCACAAACAACATAAAACCTGTTTATTTCTTAAACCTTAAACAAGAAACCTATCTGTTTTATAAACATAGAATCTACTGAACGTCTGGCTATAATCGTATTAAACACAGTTTAAAATGATGATTTTTATGAACTAGTTTCACTGATTTAGACTCTTTTGAGAGCACATTCATAACGCGAGTCTGCAGAGGACTGAATGATCGATATATATTTTAATAAGTTTGTTTTTATCGAAGGAGGAAGAAGAGAGTGAGAGAGACGGAGATAGAGAGAGACAGAGATGACAATCTCACTCTCATACTGTCTGATAAACAGTAACAGCTTCAAGTATCACTGTGGAAGTAAAATATACGAACATGCTTACTGTCACTGTTCATGATGGAGGAAACATGTTATACACACACACACACACACACACACACACACACACACACACACACACACACACACACACACACACACACACACACACACACACACACATCATTGTCAAGCTGAATACAGAACAGATCTACTACACAACTACACCTCTCCCCGAAACTAACCACACCAAGCCTTAAACAACTGATCCTGCAGGACTCGTCCCAAATGAATAAAGGCTCTGTTCTTAGCCAATTACCGATGATTCAACTAGACCTGGTTTACCAGACTGTAGTGTGCTGTACCAGCTCCTCCATATACGTTTCAGCGTTCAGGAATTCGGTCTGTGATCACCGTACTTGGGCCACCAACCATGGCTTACGATGACTGGCTAGTCACATATGGAAGGGGCCAAACCTGGCTCGTATATTATATCCGTCCCAAAGATCCCCACATCTGGCTTTACATGTATGAGTAATGTATATGTGTGGATGGACAATACAAGTATACATTGTATATTAGTATATTAACAAGAGACACATGCATATATGCCTTATCAGATACACAACACGTAACACATAAGGAACACCACATGTGACACACCCGTTACAAGCACATGTGACACTTCCGAAGCAAATCACATATTACCTACACGTTATTTCAAATGCGACGCGCCAGATACATCACATGTGACACACACTCGAGACCAGCACATGTGACACACACACACCCGCTAACACAACATGTGTGACACCCCACCTGCCACACCATCTACACACCTGATAACAATATCTACAACACACCCTCTTACATCACATGTGATACCCGCTACACAACATATGTCACACCCAATAGATGAGAATTATATCAATGAGAATCACCTCATATTCACATATTTATAACCTAACACCATACTCACATATTTATATTTTCTTCTCACCCACTTTTACAGGCCAAGAAAAGTGCAACAGTTCATTGTAAGTTACTTAGCAAACCAACCACAGAAAGTGATTAAAAATGATTTTACAAGCTCAAGATGGAATTACACTTCCTTACATTATATATCTGATGTATTCCCCACTAAATCATGGGTACGAATCCACTACATCACCAGTTGCTCCAGTATTCAGATAGTCTTTACAGAGCTCGACGAATGAACCCGGCCATATGACAAGTGGCAACTGGCATGTCAACTGGCAAGTGGTTCGCGGCCCTTGTGGTATAATGCATGAGGTGGGAGCAGTGACAAGTATATCACTGTCAAGTATATCATTGTCAAGTGGGGAGGGTGACGAATACCTGCAGGGGAGGAGGTTGTCTGGGGAGCGGCTGGGGAGAGGTTGTTGTTGTTGTTGTTAAAGATTCGCTACCTGGAACAAAAAGTTCCAAGTAGCACGGGCTATGGTGAGCCCGTAGAAGGCTGGGGAGAGGTTATCTGGGGTCTGGGATGTGAGATACTCCTCACTACTGAAGCACTCAACACGTCTAAGATAACAACGACCTCCTATAACACATCTGGAGGATGTACTCAGCCAAGTGGGCGCTGAGTACAACGGTCTTTATAACTCGATTAGCGAGTTATAAATTGTTATTTTTTGTGAAAAAAAATAGATTCAATGCCTAAACGGTTCTCCCAGATTGCACTCGTAAGATAACGTTAGTGTTAGCGGTGGTATTTAGTAAGGATATTGTTTGACGATTTGTTCACTGGAGGCAATTGAGTCTCAGATTCGTCTGTGAACAAGGTACAGGATGAACAACCCAGTGGGTGTTCTTGAACAAATCAGCAAAGGCCGTGACGAGGATTCGAACCTGCGTCCGGGAGCATCCCAGACACTGCCTTAATCGACTGAGTGGGTGGGTGTTCTTCCTATTGGGAAGTACTGTACTCGCTGCTCCAGTATAGGAAAGTTCTCAGCGACACTCATGCGCTGAGTGAACATTCTGAAGGCAGTTATAGACTGAGTGTTTCCTGCTGAGGAGATAGCTAAGTTGCCCCCCTAATTGCTGGTAAGATAGCTAACTTGCCCCTAATTGCTCGTAAGACAGCTAAGTTGCCCCTAATTGCTGGTAAGACAGCTAACTTGCCCCTAATTGCTGGTAAGATAGCTAACTTGCCCCTAATTGCTGGCAACACTAACATACTCTCCGTCAAAGGCTATTGACAGGTGTTGATAGGTGTTGACACTGTTGACAGGTCCTTCTAAAAAAACACCAAAAACTCTAACGAACAAAATAATAGCCATAATTAAAGTGACGTAATCATTGCTTTCCACTAGTTGACAACAAAACGAAAATCAATAATAAACTCTTTCACACACTTTTTTTTACAATTCTAATGTTTTTATATTAATCTTGTCATTAATGCAACTACCCAAAAATATAATGAAAAATACGACGAGCCTGGAATTGCATATTTTTTTTTTTAACTCGGTTACAGGAAAATATAAATTAAAAGTTAAAGGGAAATAAGAAGAAACATCTCACATGATAACAAAAGTTAGAGTACAAAGATTACAAAGATATTTAAGCAATGGCTGCAACATTATAACACTTGTATCTGTAATTTAAGTTTTTCTTTTGTAGTGCATTGTACTTTGCCTAATGGAGGTACATTAATATGCAGATATGTTTGTATTATGCATAAGAATGCTATGCATACTTTTTTATAATAGGTTAGCTTACAGATACACACACACACAAACGGTAGCACAACTATACACACACACACACACACACACACACACACACACACACACACACACACACACACACACACACACACACACACACACACACACACACAAACACACACACACACACACACACACACACACACACACACACACACACACAAACACACACACACACACACACACACACACACACACACACACACACACACACACACACACAGGCAGGAGAGAGGCGGGACACACAGGTTGAGAGTGGATAAGGGGATACCTAAGCAACAGGAAGCAAACAGTTACTGTGAGAGGTGATCCTTCAGAATGGCGTGAAGTCACCAGCGGAGTCCCACAAGGTTCTGTACTCGGACCTAACCTGTTTCTGATATATGTAAATAATCTTCCACAGGAAATAGACTCATTCCGGTCGATGTTTGCTGCTAATGAGAAAATTATGAGAAGGATTAAGAGAGAGAGAAGGATACCATGAGGCTATAAGAGGACCTATAGAAACTGAAGGAATGGTCCAACAAATGGCTATTAGAGTTTAACTTGAGCAAATGTAAAATAATGATAGGTGTTGAGAGCAGGTCATATATACAAAGTAGCATTTTGGGAGATGAAATTCTTCAAGAATCAGAAAGAGAGAGAAAGACCTGGGGGTTGATATCACGTCAGACCTGTCCCCTGAAGCCCACATCAAAAGGATATCATCAGCGGCATATGTAAGGTTGGCCAACATAAAAACTACCTTTTGAAACTTGTGTAAGGACTCATTCAGAACCCTGTACACCACATATGTCAGACCAATCCTGGAGTAGGCAGCTCCAGCGTGGAATACGCATCTCGTTAAGCACAAGACTAAATTGGAGAAGATTCAAAAGTAATGCCACCAAACTAGCACCCGATATAAGGGGTATGACCTACGTAAATTTACTTGGGCCTTCTTCAGTGTCCTCTTGTTCTATTGTTCATGAACCAAAGACGTTGTTTTTCATCTCAACTCTAACCTTCCTGTAACTATATAAGCCACTGAAATGTAATATTCATATTTAAGTAATTTAATTGTAATATTCCCACATTTAAGATGCGTTGATTAATACGAAAGTACTTAACTAATTGCCCGTCTCATTTTCCGTTATTGGCACATTATTAACGCATCATGTGTTAATTTCTAAGATTATTTAATTATAAAACACACTAGACATTAGTCTTCATTGAATCCTTCCCTTTCTCGACAGTAATATATTTCACAACCAAGTTGAAAATGTTTTGCTTAAAAATAAATGTCGTTTTCGTCCTGTTGTGGTGTATGACTATGTAAGGAACAAGTTGTCAAGAGTAATCCTCCTCTGGTATATGATTTGTGAAATGGTTGTCTGAAAGATGCTCGAACGTCCGCTGGCGTGGTACAATCATTAGACAAATGACGTCAGTAGCGGAGACTGAGAGATATATGTTCTCTTGTGCTGCACTTGTTCCTTGTTCTGTGTTTGTCTCACACACCCACAGGAGTCCCATCCCTCACTCCCGGGTACTGTCCTTCTTCGATCCCATGCATCCCTAATCCGGTTCTCTATGGGCCAGATATCTTAAACTCTCTAACTCAATCTAAGTTATTTCCACTTGGGTAGCCTCCAGGAAACCAATTCGTAGCCCTTTGGAAAGCCCTTAAAGTCCTTTCGATGCCCAGCATTTTACACTAATAGATTATCATCCACCCTTCCTTGGAAATAAAAATTCCTCTCACCTGGGTTCTAGGAGACTCGAACCCTAGACTCCAGGCATGTGAGTCAGAAGCTATATCGACTAGGCTATGAGTAGTCTCATAGACTCCCCCTTCCCGGTCGGTCGGTCGGTCGAGCGGTCGGGGAGCCGGTCGGCCGAGGGGACAGCACGCTAGGCTTGTGATCCTGTGGTCCTGGGTTCGATCCCAGGCGCCGGCGAGAAACAATGGGCAGAGTTTCTTTCACCCTATGCCCCTGTTACCTAGCAGTAAAATAGGTACCTGGGTGTTAGTCAGCTGTCACTGGCTGCTTCCTGGGGGTGGAGGCCTGGTCGAGGACCGGGCCGCGGGGACACTAAAGCCCCGAAATCATCTCAAGATAACCTCAAGATAACTTCCCTAACATTGCCCCCCTCACTCATCCCTCCCTCGCTTCCTGCATCACTCTCAAACATTTTCCGGAAAAGCAAAAGAAAGAAATCTTGAAGAAAAGGGAAAATTATTTCCAAGACGGTGTTCTTGATCTATTAAACTAACTTTTTCAGGTCTGATGTTGTTAGAAAATAAATTAAAATTAGGAAAAACAACAATAGAAGCGGGGGAGTGAGAGAGGAAGATGAGAGGTTTATTGAGAAGAAAGGTAATACGAGAGTGCAAGGAGAAGATGGCGACGAGGAACAGAATGAGAGGAACGCAACAATTCGATTATTTCTTCAAAAATACAATATCAACCTCAGAAAATTTATTTGGATTTTGGGCACCGTGAAGGTTTTTAATACATGTGTTCACCTGCGTGTAACACACTAGGACCCACCAGAATACAACACCCAAGACTCACCTGAATACAACACCCCAAGACTCACCTGAATACAACACCCAAGGCTCACCTAAATACAACACCCCAAGATTCACCTGAATACAACACCCAAGGCTCACCTAAATACAACACCCCAAGATTCACCTGAATACAACACCCAAGGCTCACCTAAATACAACACCCCAAGACTCACCTGAATACATCACCCAAGGCTCACCTAAATACAACACCCCAAGACTCACCTGAATACAACACCCAGGGCTCACCTGAGGGCTGACTCATACAAAAATATTAAGCCTCCAGATAAACGCCTCCCCCCCTTACACCCCCTAACCCCCCCCCCCCCCCCCCCCACATACTCTAACGAGCAAGACGAACAAAGAAAATGGTAATCACACCTTGGGAAGGATGCGCCCTGGAGAAAGATGATGCGATTAGTCAGTAATTTGAGAATTAATTAAAGCAGGTATCACTAATGAAGAAGTAAAGCTATCAATTAGCCTACATACCTCTTCTCCCCTAACCGGCCATTGGCTTGTATTCATCCGGATTATTCGAAATTACTCTCGTTCCTGTGTTTTTTGATGATGTTATATATATATAACAAATTATGGCATGTTCGCTTATGCCATAATACGTGCAATTTGTGTTTTAAAACTAAATTATTACATTGTTTTGCTAATCGACCAACTCCTTGCCACTAATGCGTCTCATTTTGTACGATGTGGTTCCCACGAAGCACAAATTACTAAGTACTGTCAAAAGTAGCGGATTTGTGTTTTCTATGCGCCTGGGGGGTTATCTCAGGTGGTTGATAGCTTGGGTTGATATGTATCAGTTTAAGTTAGCACTCTGAATTCTGTACGTTGTGGTACATCAAGAAATCAGGCTGAACCAACAGACGAAGATGAGACAGTGATTACAAATTATCAAATGAGAAAGAGAATAAATATTATGAAAATGGTAGAGGTTGTACTCACAGCTTTGGGGGTACTCACTATCTACACCCCGAGTGTGGGGGGGAGGGGGGTATCTTTGAGTGTGGGGGGGGTATCTCTGAGTATCTCTGAGTGTGGGATTATATCTCTGATTATGGGCGAGTATCTCCCTAAAATTGTAATTGTGGCTACCATCTGTTGGTTTCCAAACTCCAAACAAGAGGAGTCGAACCTGTGGTTAATACAATACCACAGTTGCTATTACTTGTTTCTGTCGATCCTTTTGACCCATCCATTTGGCCTGGTCGGTAGAGCGACGGTCTCACTTCATGCAGGTCGGCGTTCAATCCCCCGACCTTCCATAAGTGGTTGGACACCATTCCTTTCCCTTCCCGTCCCATCCCAAAATCTTTATCGTGACTCCCCTTCCAAGTGTAATATAGTCGTAATGGCTTGGCGCTCTCTCCTGATTTACTTTTTCTGGCCAGAAATCCACTTGCTAGTTTTGGGGATGATACGAAGCCTTATATATGTGACTAGAGCACTATTATAATCACTAGTCATAGTTGTAGTGCTAGTAAATATATATTAGCACTACTACTATTTATTACTAATAATAATATAATTATTATTATTATTAAAATTAAGTTAAGTCGATAAATATTTTCTGGAGACATATATGAAGCGTACAGCTTCATTACAAGCTGGTCCTTCACTACACATGTGAAAGCTGATGCAGTCACGTGTGTGAGGAGACGCTTATGTCTGTGTTTGGTCGCCTGTCATATAAATGACTTTTATAATTGTTGGGTGTATAACTGAGGAGGTATATTTAACCTACATTACTCAGCGGTGAGTATATACTGTGAGGGTGTATTTACTGTGAGGTTTGCATGCTGTGGGGTAAGTTTACAGTGGGGTAAGTATAGTGTGGGTGAGGTTTCTGTGGGGTGAGTATAGTGTGGGGTGAGGTTTCTGTGGAGTGAGTTTACAGTGGGGTAAGTATAGTGTGGGGTGCGGTTTCTGTGGAGTGAGTTTACTGTGGGGTAAGTATAGTGTGGGGGTGAGGGTTCTGTGGGGTGAGTTTACTGTGGGGTGTATTAGTCTTGGGTGTATATATTGTGTGAGTGTATAACTGCTGGGTATATATTTGTAAGATATTTACCAGTAGGATGTATGACTGCATAATGTATTAATGTGAAGTTCATAACTGCAGGAAATATTATTATAAGTACTGGTGTATGTTGACCAGACCACACACTAGAAATTGAAGGGACGACGACGTTTCGGTCCGTCCTGGACCATTCTCAAGTCGATTGTGTCGATTTCTAGTGTGTGGTCTGGTCAACATACTTCAGCCACGTTATTGTGACTCATCGCCTACTGGTGTATGTAACCCCCCCCCCCCACCCCTTCAGTTTTCAAAATATCTGAAATGTCGGAAATTGGACTCCCGAGTGTGAATTTTGAGCTGAATTCTGACTCTCTGCACCTATTTACATTTTCAAATTACGACTTTTAATACCGAAAATATGCCAATTACTGAAAACGGCGATGGGTCATATTTTGCCCAAACCCCCCTGCAGTTTTCAAAATATCTGAAATGTCAGATTTTTTACTCCTGAGCGTGATTTTTTAGCCGATTTCTGACTCTCTGCACCTATTTTCATTTTCAATTTACGACTTTTTATACCGAAAATATGCCAATTACTGAAAACGGCGATGGGTCATAGTTTGCCCAAACCCCCCGGCAGTTTTCAAAATATCTGAAATGTCAGAAATTTGACACCTGAGCGTAATTTTTGAGCCAAATTCTGAGTCTCTGCACCTATTTTCATTTTCAAATTACGATTTTTTATACGGAAAATATGCCAATTACTGAAAACAACGAGGGATCATATTTGCCCAAACCCCCCTGCAGTTTTCACTATATCTGAAATGTCGGAAATTTGACTCCTGAGCGTGATTTTTGACCCGAATTCTGACTGTCTGCACCTATTTTCATTTTCAAATTAAAAATTTTTATACAGAAAAAATGCCAATTACTGAAAACCGCGATAGGTCATATTTTGCCCAAACCCCCCTGCAGTTTTCAAAATATTTGAAATATCGGGAATTTGACTCCTGAGCGTGATGTTTGAGCCGAATTCTGACTCTGTACCTATTTTCATTTTCAAATTACGAATTTTTATACCGAAAATATCCCAATTACTGTTACGGCGATGGGTCATATTTTGATTGAATGATTTAATACTGATTAAAAAAGCAAATCTTAAGGGTGAAAATGACTATATAGATTGCCTCTCTAAAGAGCTATAGACTTTGACGCTGTAAGAGTGATTCTTTCCCCCTGTCAGCGTAGAAGGCGAACATGAAGTAATGTGCATCCTTTTATCTCTCATCTTTTGCGTCGCCTACTGAGCCACGAACACCCTTCCATTAACCCCTGTCCAGGTTAACTTAGCCTCTATGCCTCTTCTCTCCCATCCTGACAAATGTTATGCAGAGTGTGAAGATAAGTCTGAGTTTCATGCATGAGCCATATTGTTAGTGTGAAGATAAGTCTGAGTTTCATGCATGAGCCATATTGTTGCATGTCTTTAGTATGCATCAAGCTCTGTTGCATGTGCATCCCCAGTGGTTGCATCTTCATCACTAGTTGCGTGTTTATAACGATTTGTTTCGTGGGTATAAGGAGTTGGTGCAGGTGTGAGATGAGTTGTTGCACGTGTGTGTGACGAGTGGTTGCAGGGGCTGCCTTTGTATAAAACGTAGTTGCATATGTGTGTTGTTAGTTGGAAACGAGGTAACATTTGTTCAATGAAGCACTGATTAAGAAAGGAAAGCCTTGCCTAAATTTTTAAGAATTGAGGTTTGAAAAGGGTAGAGCCAAATTTAGAAACAAAGGGTAGCAGGGTGGAGGGATAAGAGCCAGGGGGGAGGGGGAGTTTTTAAGCCTTGAATTTATTGATGAAGAAATGCCCAAAATGTATAAAATTGAGGCGAAGCTGAGATATCCAAAATGGCTTCACTGTGTGGGCATTTTTATAAGCACAAGCCTAAGGCAAAACTTGAATATGAAGTCAAGTTTAACTAGTTCATAATCTGTAACTCCATTAGGTCCAGCAAGTTTCTCGTTGTAGCTTCTATTAGTATAAATCCCCATGAATCTGCGCCAAAATAATGTTCACTGACCGAAAGTAGTGTTCCAATCTTGGCCACATTTAAGGCAACTTTCTTAATGATAATAATATCTTCTTATGTTTACCTGATATACTCTCTTGTGAGTCTGCTGGCCTTCGGGGGCTCTGTCACTGCTGCTATAACGGCGGCCTTACACTTGTTATTATGTAGTCAGGATTCCTTCAGTGTCTGGGATAACCATCTCCTTGACTCCTGAGAGTTTCCTGTCAAGTGGCACTCCTCCTTTCTCTTTCATTTCTTCCTCTATGGTAGTCAAGAGGAAATATTGGATTTGGTAGTGAGGGTGATGGTGGGGAGGGAGGTTAAGGGTGGTGGGGAGGGAGGGAAGAGGGTGGTGGGGAGAGAGGTTAAGGGTGGTGGGGAGGGAGGGAAGAGGGTGGTGGGGAGAGAGGTTAAGGGTGGTGGGGAGGGAGAGTGAAGGTGGTGGGGAGGAAGCGTAAAGGATCTTGGGGAGGGAAAGAGAGAGGGGCAGTGGTGTAGGAAGTCGTGATGAACAAGGCCAGTAATGTCAAAGAAGGGGGAAGGGTGAGGGGGGGAGAGGTTTGTTGATGGTTGTGAGAGGTAATGATGGTGTTTGGGGGAGAGAGGGTTGGGGAGGAAGGAGGCTGGGCTGGGGTGGGGGTGTGGGGGTTCAGGGAGCGAGGAGGGCTGGCGCAGTAATGGATCGGGAAATCTGTGGCCAGATATTTTAGTCTTGCTGTAAAGATGCTCTGGTCATTTCCTGCAAGAAGCGAGAACGTTGAGTTGTTAATATGTGAGGAGACACACATCTTTTGCCTCTCGCTCGTTCGCTTGTTGACACGTTTGCGGAGGAAGAAATTCTGGCATTTTTCACCCCCAATATATATACAAGATTGCTATGGATAAACTTTCACATTTTTCGTGGATTTCCTCCTTATGCAGCAGCCTTTAAGCAAATTGTTAGTGTTTGGGAAACTTTTTTGCTGTGCGATCTCCAATTCTGCAAATGGCACGCAGCTGGGACCAGCAGCAGCAGCAGCAGTCTGAACTGTGGTAACTCCGAGGAATTACCCTCAAAATAGTAAATTGAACGACATCGTTAAAAACCAGCCATGTCACAGCTCAGTAACCATCAGAAAGACAGCCTGGAGGCCTGCCTGAGGTCCCATATTCCTGACTGGAAATTAGTCTGAAACTACGCATGTATATTCACACTATGTATATATATTCTCTTCAGATACGACACAGTCGGGGAATCACATAATTTATAGATGGTAGAAAATATCAACATATATTGGGACAAAAATCAGATAGGAGCCATGATTGGAACCTGCAGAGTGGGTATATACTCCTAAGCACACGCCTTAATCCTCTAAACCACTATATGCTACACTTGTAATGTAGTCTGGGATTCTGAGGGGCAGTGCTGCCTCTGTGAGCATCACGGTGGTACTCTATCAAGCCCAATAGCTTTAGTTAGGTCCAGTGATGCTGGTTGTTTCTTTACTTCATGTGAGGTTTTCTCAATATTTAATAGTCTCTCGTCAGGAGTTACCTCCTCTACTAGCACCTGGGAGCTGTTCAGGCTCAGGAGTGGACACTCCATGGAAGCTGGCATTGAACTCCTCACAAATTTCTTTATCATTATCTGCATACTCGCCTCCCCTTTTTCGTTACCTAGTCACTTGGTCATTCAGTATCATTTCCCCTTTTTATATGGCTATGTAGGAGTTTGGGTTGGTTTTTTGCTTTCGAAGCAATATCTTTTACATAGTTTGTTTCCGACAATCTTCTTCTATTTTTGTATTCATTCCTAACCCTTTTACATCTATTCCGGTTTTCTCTCTGTTTTTTTTTTGCCCTCTGTATTTTCTCCACTCCCTCCTGATTTTCTCATTTGCTTCTTGACACTGTCTGTTGATCCACGGGTTGTTATATTCACTCCTGCTTGTTTCTCTTATTGTTGGTATGACTCTCTCTTCTGCCTCTTTGCAGCTCGGCTTGACTTGGTTCATCATTTCCTGGACTGTCTTAATTCCAAGTTCCTCCTCTCAGTTCACTCTTAACAGATATTCTCTTACTCTCGTGCAATCCCCTTTTATATAATCTACTCTCCATTCCCTGACTTCTTGTTTTTTGAGAATTTTGTTTTAGTTCGATCATAGAGTCGAATACCCAGACATAATAGTCATACACTTGCCCCTAGTGGTATTTCGTATGTCTTCTTCATTCTGGGTGAAGACCAAGTCAAGTAGGCATAGTGTATCGCCTGTCTTGTATCTTCCTCTATACACAGTGTTAAAAACTTTCTTTCTACAACTTCCACAAGTTTCACTCCCCCACGTTTCTTCCCCACCATGTGGATTTTTAGATTCCCAGTCAATCTGTCAATGATTTAAGTCCCTCATGACTAGAAATTTAGTTCTAATTTATGTATGCCTCTGTTGCTGCTCTCTGCAGTTCTCTGCACGCTATATGTTGTTCTCTTCGTATTCCTGCCTGGGTTTTGTGTCTTTTGGTTGGGTTGTAAATTACCAGGACTGATACTCTTTTTCCATGTGCTATCAGTCCCAGTGATGGAGTTTGTGTAAACATTAGCACTCTAATTCTCTAATATTTCAAACTTCCACTCCCATTTTATTACGAGTGCCACTCCTCTCCTTGTCCTTGCTTTCTTTAATCACTTGGGCTGGACGGTAGAGCGACGGCCTCGCCTCATGCAGGTCGGCGTTCAATCCCCCCCCTGACCGTCCATCAAGTGGTTGGGCAACCATTCCTTGCCTCCCGTCTCAGGGCTATATAGTCGTAGTGGCTTGACGCTTTCTCCTGATCAGTCCTTTCCTTTCTTTTATATTTTGAATCCCCTGGGAATATTGCATCATAGATCATATATAATTTATTTACAAAGAAATCAATTATATTTTAAAGAAATTATTTTATGTTTACAAAGAAGAAATAAGCCCGAGAATAGTGATAAAACAGTAAATAGAGGCATAAGTGCACAGTGAACAGTAATCAGGATAAAAGAAGAAAAGGTAAAAAGGCTCAAACAAGCAAATAATTAGTTGAAAAACACAGTTTTGAGAGAGACAATGGAGCAACGCTGCTAGACGCACGACTCAACAGCCGCCACATAGAGAAAAAAGACATCGTACCGCCTCACCTAACGTATTTGTGTGTAAACAATTAATGAATGGTTCCTTGCCAATTGTAGCAATTTTGTTGTTTCTTCATATTATTTCCCCTTTATTTCATCCTAATGAATTTGTTTACAATGCTCTGCATTGTAAAACAAAGAATAGTGTCTTTGTTTACGCTTTGAATTGTATTACATCATCAGTGCTTCGAACTACTGAACAAAAAAAATCTTAAAATCCTTAGAAGGATTTTGTTAAAGAAGGATAATACATTATATATCACACCGCTAGAAGACTGTAAAATCCCTGCAAATCCCTGTCAAAGCAGCCAAGTCGCTTGACGGCCAAACCCAGCCACTAAGCAGCCCAGAGTCTTCATATATACCGAGGTGTCAAACTTGGCGGTACATTACCATATTACGGCCGTTAGGCCTGGCAATCCACGGTATTTTTCACACGACTTGGGATTATAACATGTATCATGGAGAGCCGGGAGACGGCTGCAGCCGCTTGAAGAGAGAATAAGTGGCCAAGTGATACGTGAGACACACATGTGTTACTGATGTGTTGGCATGTGTCGTCTAGTCTGAGGGCTAGTGTCTAGGGGCTACGCATCTGGGGTTGTGTAAAGAAGCTACATCTAAGGCCGAGCCTGAGGACTACCCTCGCTGGCTGTAAACGTAAACACAACATTCCAGCAACATTACGTTAATTCATCGCAAGAATAACATTGCACTAACGTTGTGTGTTGGTTGGGGGAGAACTTTTCTCTCGCTATGCTGGTACCCTTCCTCTCTCAGGTGCGTAATTCGCCAGAGATACGAGGTTAATTTCCTCGTGTCAACTTTCGCTGAATCCATCCTGGTCTTGTTTACCGTTTTCCCTCATGTTGTCTGATGGATGTTGATAGTCAGATAAAGTCACTGGGGCGGGTATAGTGTGTGAGTATTGGTGTTCGGGACTCGTTCGAACACTGGCGTTCGTGAGCCATCTGAACACTGGCGTTCAGACGGGTATGTCTGTTGCAATTTTCACTCAATTTTCACACTTAAAATTTTCACTTTTCACTTCAACCTTATGTATAAGTTATAAATATAATTTGCCTATATTGCTCCACTGAAATGTTCTTAACATGTTCATTGAATGATAGTCGTTAGCGTTATGATAGATAATATAATTATAGATCATTTGACAGATGATAAAATGATAACTGTTAGAATGATATATTGTTAACTATTCCGATAGATAATATACATTACTGTAACCTTGGGCTTTCCGGTGTTGTTTAAGGAAGGATTTAATGTCTATTATTGCATTGCTATACATTTATCTTGTGATTTAGGCTTCAGGTTATTAACCTTAACTGATATGCTTTGGTATTTTGCATCATGGTTATTCCCAGAACGCGATTATCTTTGATGTTTTTGATCTGGTAAATAAAATATTTATCCAAGGGAGTGTATGTGTTTAATACGATCCTAACTAATTACTATACAGAGAATGTTTATTTATTTCTCTATATTTATGTATGCCTCACTATGTTCATAATTATTGGTGTGTTCTGTCTGCCTGACTGTCTTTCTGTCTGTCTGTCTTTCTGTCTGTCTGTCTGTCTGTCTGTCTGTCTGTCTCTCTCTCTCTCTCTCTCTCTCTCTCTCTCTCTCTCTCTCTCTCTCTCTCTCTCTCTCTCTCTCTCTCTCTCTCCCTCTCTGTCTCTCTCTCTCCCACACACACACTTCCCGTACCCTACCATCGTTTCACTGCCGCCTTCTGCCTTTGATGTCTCTTGCTGCCGTATCAGAACCAGTTTGGCTACTTTGGTGAGGCCGGCCGCACGCCAATTAGTTCTCCTCCGAGAGTGTTGGAGGGAACTGGTTGCCAGATACCACAGAGAGAGAGAGGAGGCGCCACTCTGCTACTGGCAAAGACAACAACAGCACCAGAGAAAGGGGTACTGTAAAGGGTTCGAACCTCAGACAGCCAGGCGCTCCAAATACCTAGCATATCCAGTACCATAACCTCTGATGACCTGGTCATTTGAGGTATCACCCCCCCTGGTAATTAGTACCACTAGCTAACTAACGGGGATTAGCGTTTCATCTTGAACCCTCCGCACCATCGCCGCATCGAAGCCTCTCCAAATCTAAACCTTATAACCTGTTGCAGCAAACAACCGGATGCAAATTTCACTCTTGTTTCAGCAATTCGAATCGCCTTTCGCGCCACGTCCGGGGGCCTTCTCCGACTTCCCCTGAGAATAAAGATGAATCTTGATAGATGAATCTTGATGAGCTGACCCGTTATGGCCGCGCTCCATGTGGATCGTGGCTTGCAAGTCCCACCCACATACCCAAGCAACCATTTTCCAATCAGCCATCCACGCTCCTTTCCATCTCCTGCCATTAGAAAACTTTCACGAAATTGGAGGAAAAAGGAATTAAGACAAATCCATCAAACGGAAAATAGAAAGACACGAGAAGATAGGAACCCCATATCCTAAAAAGGAATTTTATGATCTTTGTGTAAGATATGAAAGAGTTTTCTGTATTCAGCCTCCATAGTTTGTCATGAATGTTTCTGGGAACGCTGTAACGAGAGAGGAGATTGGATCAGGGATGATATAAGAGAGGAAAATAAAGTAATTGAAAGAGTGAAAGTGAGAGAGAGAGAGAGAGAGAGAGAGAGAGAGAGAGAGAGAGAGAGAGAGAGAGAGAGAGAGAGAGAGAGAGAGAGAGAGAGAGAGAGAGAGAGAGAGAGAGAGAAAGGGTGAGTTACCACAGGACTCTCTACAACTTTGCACGGTGTGGCGCCCAGCTCCACACCCTGTGAGGCAGACACAGGGAGGGAAGCCCAGTGCCACACCGTGTGAGGCAGACACAGGGAGGGAAGCCCAGTGCCACACCGTGTGAGGCAGACACAGAGAGGGAAGCCCAGTGCCACACCGTGTGAGGCAGACACAGGGAGGGAAGCCCAGTGCCACACCGTGTGAGGCAGACACAGAGAGGGAAGCCCAGTGCCACACCGTGTGAGGCAGACACAGGGAGGGAAGCCCAGTGCCACACCGTGTGAGGCAGACACAGAGAGGGAAGCCCAGTACACGGAGGAAGCAGCAATCACCCGCCGTCAGAGACTCACCATAACTACCACCTCCGGTCAACAGCCTGGATGTCGTCTCGTCTCCTCTCACTCCCTCCTTTCTCTTCCTCTCTTCCTCTTCTCGCCTCTCCGTTTCTCCTCTCGTTTGTCACCCCTTCCGCCTTACTCTAATCTTCAGTAATCCCTTTATCCAATCTGTGTTGTTTAGTCTATCCCTTCCCCCTTCCGTTTAACCCTTCCCTGCGTCCTTGTCCATCCCATTTTTAAGGTTATGTTCTCTCTCTCTCTCTCTCTCTCTCTCTCTCTCTCTCTCTCTCTCTCTCTCTCTCTCTCTCTCTCTCTCTCTCTCTCTCTCTCTCTCTCTCCTTCCCTCTCAAATACTGAACCCCTCAATCCACCACATGAGTTACATTCCTTATTCCATACCATTGTTCAGTGGTTTAAGGCATGTGCATGGGAATACCTTGAATGCAAGTTCGAATCCTCCTGATGGATGTAACTGATTTGTTCATAGTTTCAACACGTTAATGTGATTTCTATGTGCATTTGAAGTGAGCATTGGAGTTGGAACTCACTATGACACACTAGAGTGTGTTCGGATAATGTGTGAAACCTTTCTTTGGTATCAGGTCGAAGCCTCAGGATCCCTAAAAGCTTCAGTCGAGTTTCGGGTTGCTGTATAGGTGCAGAATAATCACATCAATAATATCGTGATTCGGTTATAGGTAAAGTATCCAATAGAAAATGCCTGATTTCCGTGATGTATTGAAACACGAAAACGTTCGAAACTTTCGTTTCATTTTCCATTTAGATACTTACACTTTACTTATAGTATATCGTAATCCAGTAGTTTAAGGCTTGTGCCAGGGAGTACCCCCAGAGTGCAGGTTCGAGTCCTCTTCACTACTCCAACTGATTTTCTCAATAATAATAATAGTGAAAAAAATCAATTTTAACAATGAGGAGATTCGAACCATATCGACCTGGGTACTCCCAAGCCGCTCACCCAACCTCTGCACCACGACATGGGGGTAAGATATACACAACGTTGGATTGCACTAAATCCACACGACGTCTGGGTCGAGGCCCCCCCTTACTGAAACCAGTCCTACTGACTCCCGTGGATTCAGTGGAATCCAGTGGTGTATTCAAGTCTTGGGTTCGAATCCCCTCAGTGCTTAAATAGATCTTTACACTGATGTATCACGTTACTGTGGGTTCCTTGTGAATAATAAAAATAATAATAATAATAATAATCATAAAAATTGGATTTAGAGAATTCAGGTCAAAATCGCCTCAAATAAACGATTAAAACCTCAGTTAAATTAAATGTAGGACATGTTGTTTAGCCAAGCCTAATTGCCTGTCCCAAAAATGGGCAATATTTTTCAACCTGCTTTCTCCCGTTTTGCAAATTAGAAGTAAGATAGCGGCTCTTAAGAGCCCTTGATTGGCCAGCGGGTGAAGATCAGGCAGCCAGAGCTATTGGTTACGATAACGAGTCTTAGTTGACGCTACTGAGGATAACTTGTCTTGGCTGACGCTACTGAGGATAACTAGTACTGATTGACGCTACTGAGGATAACTAGTTTTAGTTGACGCTACTGAGGATAACTAGTTTTGGTTGACGCTACTGAGGATAACTAGTCTTGGGTGACGCTACTGAGGATAACTAGTCTTGGGTGACGCTACTGAGGATAACTAGTACTGATTGACGCTACTGAGGATAACTAGTTTTAGTTGACGCTACTGAGGATAACTAGTTTTGGTTGACGCTACTGAGGATAACTAGTCTTGGTTGACGCTACTGAGGATAACTAGTCTTGGCTAACACTACTGAGGATAACTAGTATTGACTGACGCTACTGAGGATAACTAGTCTTGGCTAACGCTACTGAGGATAACTAGTATTGACTAACGCTACTGAGGATAACTAGTATTGACTGACGCTACTGAGGATAACTAGTATTGACTAACGCTACTGAGGATAACTAGTCTTGGTTGACGCTACTGAGGATAACTAGTATTGACTGACGCTACTGAGAATAACTAGTCTTGGTTGACGCTACTGAGGATAACTAGTTTTGGCTGATGCTACTGAGAATAACTAGTATTGACTAACGCTACTGAGGATAACTAATCTTGGCTGACGCTACTGACAAGACTCGCATTTGCCAACGCATAATTACCAATTATGCATGAACCATTATTCAGATGTGCACGTAAAGTACGGTAATACATTTTCCTGCAATGAGACCTCTAGTGCACCATGTTCCATGCAAATGTGTATGTGTGTGTGTGTTGTATTATACATTTGTGAGCCCACTTTTAAAGTCGTTAGGAAATAGAATAACGTTAAAAACTGAAGTGACTTCCTTACCTGCTATTACAAGACAAGAAAGAAGCTGTAACAACCATGAGCGTTATTACGTACAACTGGGGCCCAGGAGCTCAAAGCGTCGAAGCATTTTGGTATGGTTTCTGTTGTGAGAAAACAGCGATATTCAACAATTTTTTCTCTACTTTTTTCAGAGATATTCTTCTACTGGCCCCATAAGATTCTGACTAACCCACTAAGTATTACTCATCTCTTGTTTCCGCCTTATTCAGGTGGCGGATAAGTATTTACGACTCGTATATTCGCTTCAGTACGATTATATCCATTGTGTTTAGCAACTTCCTTTCTGCTGTTAAGATTCACTCAAATTCTTACTTGATTTGTAACTGTGTACCGTGTTGGATGATGTTCCATCAGTGGGCTGGTGGATATTTCTCCACCGTGCCGAGATTTCCTCCCTGTCTTCTGGAGCCTGTAAGACATTTCCCCCACGCTCGTGGGTTATCCAGGCTTGATGTAAGTGCACTTCAGTTGTGCTATTGTTCTCTTTCGTCAAAATAAGTGGTTCTTACTTCAATTCCTCTATAGACCCGTCAAGCCTGAGGTAGCAGCCGCCAAGTTATGGCCACTGGGGGGAAGTAAAGTGAATTATCAGGGGGGGGGGAAAGCACCAAGCCATTACGACTATATAGCACTGGGAAGGGATCAGGATAAGGATTTGGGATGGGACCGAGGGGAGGCGGGAAGGAATGGTGCCCAACTACTTGGACGGTCGAGGATTGAACGCCGATCTGCGTGAAGCAAGACCGTCGTTCTACCGTCCAGCCCAAGTGATTGGACATCATCTACATTTTTCTAATTCTAGTTAATATGCAACTAAATTATTCGTAATGTTTATGGTATATAATGCAAACTTTTTAATAAATATTTATATAGTGTATTAACACATCTGGACCTTGCTCATATAAATATTAACAATTACCTACTTACACTAATTTACCTTCATCGAATGAGTTTTCTCGTTAAATGGGAGAAGATCGGGTTAAATGGTAGAACTCTCCATCTTACAAGACCATGACAAAACTACCAGCTTTCAACACACTTACTGCCCTAGCTGACCACTGAGACTACAGTAAAACACTAAAGACTCTGTACTTCTCGACTGGGTAATCTTCTATACATCTGAGCATTCGATGAATTTAATCGTGGCTCACAACCTTCACTGCCCTACACTGTGTGGGACCCCAGTAAGTGTTGGTTCACAACCTACACTGCCCTACACTGTGTGGGACCCCCCCCCCTGGCAAATATTGACCCACACCCTACACTGTCCTACACTGTGTGGGACCCCCCCTGGCAAGTATTGACCCACACCCTACACTGCCCTACACTGTGTGGGACCCCCCCTGGCAAGTATTGACCAACACCCTACACTGTGTGGGACCCCCCCTGGCAAATATTGACCCACACCCTACACTGTCCTACACTGTGTGGGACCCCCCTGGCAAGTATTGACCCACACCCTACACTGCCCTACACTGTGTGGGACCCCCCCTGGCAAATATTGACCCACACCCTACACTGTCCTACACTGTGTGGGACCCCCCCTGGCAAGTATTGACCCACACCCTACACTGTCCTACACTGTGTGGGACCCCCCTGGCAAATATTGACCCACACCCTACACTGTCCTACACTGTGTGGGACCCCCCCTGGCAAATATTGACCCACACCCTACACTGCCCTACACTGTGTGGGACCCCCCCTGGCAAGTATTGACCCACACCCTACACTGCCCTACACTGTGTGGGACCCCAGCAAGTGCTGGCCCACAATGAACATCACGCGAGATATAACTTTACGTTCATTAAGTGTTCGCAGAAGAAAAATTTCCACCACAGTAAAAGCAATCCACCAGACGCCACTAGTAGCCTCAACACCTCGTAGGCCTCGTAGCCTGGTGGATAGCGCGCAGGACTCGTAATTCTGTGGCGCGGGTTCGATTCCCGCACGAGGCAGAAACAAATGGGCAAAGTTTCTTTCACCCTGAATGCCCCTGTTACCTAGCAGTAAATAGGTACCTGGGTGTTAGTCAGCTGTCACGGGCTGCTTCCTGGGGGTGAAGGCCTGGTCGAGGACCGGGCCGCGGGGACACTAAAGCCCCGAAATTATCTCAAGATAACCTCAAGATAAGATAACACCACCTCAGAGGTGGTGAATAGCGTCATTAATCAGTACCAAAGTGTCCCCCAGATGTGAAGAGAATCGTTTATTAATGTACTCATGTGAAATCACCGAAGCAAATGACCTGGAAGAAGAGCAAACAAGGCAATTAACGCAGTAACTCAATATAGCAAAATCAGACGAAGACAAATATTTAAGAAATATGATGTGGAACTAATTTCAATTTACGTAAGATGATAATGTTAATTATTATGCAAATGAGCTTTCACGCCTTACTTAAGGCATACAAAAATTAAGACACCAAAATCATTTTTACATTCAAGCGATTCGTAGCTCAATTGCCAGTGCAAATTATGAGACAAAAATACCTGATAAGATTCTTCTGATGCAACCTAATTAGCAATTTGCAGCATGAGTTAGAGTATTTTATTGCATTCTGTCGAAGATGTTCCTAATTAATTGCCTAATTAACCGCCAGGCTCCACCGACAGAGACAGATGAACACTAGAGAACGAGTCTCTCAGGAGATGAACAGCTTGTTACCAGCAGTGTTCAACAAGTAGAGAATATCCTGCAGTGTTCAGTGGTTGTACAGTCTCCTGCAATGTTCAACACGTTCACAGTATACGACAGTATTCAACGCATTCACAGTCGATCTATTGCAATGTTCAACACATTCACAGTCTCCTTCAGGAGACTGTGCCTCTGCCGAGCACCGTAAGAGACTGTAAATCTATTAAGCACTGCACGAAACTGTACGTTTCATCACTGCAGAATACTCTACCAACACTGAACATACTTACACCTACACTGCCCACACATGTGTGACACACTTCCAACACTGAACGCATCACTCGTTCAATAACAATAATTCTGCAACACATGTTACGAGAAAAGAACACCCTAGGTGTTCCCCAGTAATCACCCGACACTGAGGCATGAAGATCCTTGCAACTAATGCTGCAGCCCCAAATATAGTTGACTCACGTAATGAGAGCAGTATGTACACGTCCCCCAGACCAGAGGCCAGGCCATATACCCCAGGCCAGGCCATATACCCCAGGCCAGGCCATATACCCCAGGCCAGGCCATATACCCCAGGCTAGCCCCGTTCTCTTCAAGTGCCACAACGTTTGAAATATATAAATCTTATAAGAATGAGATGTAGGAACCTAAGCCACTCACCTAACCCCCAACTTGCTGGTGCACAGAAAATGTATAGATGTCTGTTGGCTGCTTCTGTTTCATAGTAAAGTTAAACTAATTAGCTGAGTGAACTGGTGGCCCAGCTAGCTAGTGAGGGTGATTGGAATGTTTATTTCCACGGGAGTGTGGATGGTAATTTATATGGACGAGAGTCAGTAATTCCTCTGGGCTTCAGTAGAAGTCAGGGAATATTGAAAATTTCAGTTTGACAGCAGGGTGCTGTTCTGAAAACTTTTTAAGACTGCTCATAGCAGAGTTGATAGTGCTACGGCCTCACATGTCTGGGGGTCCGTGGTTCGATACCCCATACAGTCCAGGTGGTAGATTAAATATTATAATTGATAAATGGATCATTAACCTAAAAAAAATTTAACCCAGTTGATTAACGAATTGTTTATTCATCTTAAAATGATTTTATTAACCTCGGCATTGCTAGAGATTGTGAGTCGCTGCATTTGGCCGCTTCTACAGGAAAGTGTTTGAGCCTTATGAGGAGTACCTTCAGGAGAAGCACCTCCTTCACAAGGAGCACCTTCAGGAGGAGCTCCTCCTTCAGGTGGAGGATGACGTCTGAACAGCACCATTCTTCCTCTGACAAGGAAACTCAGCAATACGACTCTGCAATTTTATAGCAATACAATTTGTAAGATTCACTAAACTGTTCACGTGAAGCCGCTCTGAAACGACGACGATTATACTGAATTAGTTCAAGCGAGAATTTCATGAATATTTGTAGATACTTAATGCCAGAGTCGCAGGTGGAACTGTTACCCGCTGGAGGTTATTAGCTCCGAGAGAGAAGAGCGTGGCTATAAGGGTTGTATATTATACTATGTGCAGTGTTCTGGGTTCTGGACCTCTGCTAGAACAGACCTGCACTCTCTAGAGCTCTAGTGCATTAAAAGGGGATGATTCTGAACCTTTGTACACTGCATTGGCAGTTTCCTGACTTCCCTATACTGTAATGGCAGTTTCCTGACTTCCCTATACTGTAATGGCAGTTTCCTGACTTCCCAATACTACAATGGCAGTTCCTGACTTCCCTACACTGTAATGGCAGTTTCCTGACTTCCCTATACTACAATGGCAGTTTCATGACTTCCCAATACTACAATGACAGTTTCCTGACTTCCCTACACTACAATGGCAGTTTCATGACTTCCTTATACTACAATGACAGTTTCCTGACTTCCCTACACTACAATGGCAGTTTCATGACTTCCTTATACTACAATGGCAGTTTCATGACTTCCCTACACTGTAATGGCAGTTTCCTGACTTCCCTATACTACAATGGCAGTTTCATGACTTCCCAATACTACAATGACAGTTTCCTGACTTCCCTATACTACAATGGCAGTTTCCTGACTTCCCAATACTACAATGACAGTTTCCTGACTTCCCTACACTACAATGGCAGTTTCATGACTTCCTTATACTACAATGACAGTTTCCTGACTTCCCTACACTACAATGGCAGTTTCATGACTTCCTTATACTACAATGGCAGTTTCCTGACTTCCCTATACTACAATGGCAGTTTCCTGACTTCCCTATACTACAATGACAGTTTCCTGACTTCCTTATACTACAATGGCAGTTTCCTGACTTCCCTATACTACAATGACAGTTTCCTGACTTCCCTACACTACAATGGCAGTTTCCTGACTTCCCTATACTACAATGACAGTTTCCTGACTTCCCTACACTACAATGGCAGTTTCATGACTTCCCTATACTACAATGACAGTTTCCTGACTTCCCTACACTACAATGACAGTTTCCTGACTTCCTTATACTACAATGACAGTTTCATGACTTGATCTGCTCTACAGTGACCTGCTCTTCACAGTTCACTGTAATTCGTCATGTGATCCATTCACTACCATTATTATTACATATTCCGCTCACCTCATTCGTTATTTTAGAGTTGGGGAGTCGATTATTTTCCCATATATTCATCAGTACAGAATGTTAGATTAATCATTTTTCTTAACGGTCATTAAGGGATCTGAAACTTTGCTACGTCATCCCACATGGTTTACTTTACCACTTAAATGCTATTCAATTCATCTCCAGGTTGAAGTATTCAGAACAGAGACCTAAAATACCTTAGGGAATTAAAATAGAGTCTTGTACAGAAACAAATTGATGTGAACTGAATTCTAAAATTATCTTCATCTATGAAGGAGCATATCTGTTTGCTTCTCTTAGTTTGATGGCCTGAGGCTACTTTAATCATAGCAGGTTTACCAATGAGTATACGGGGAGTCATAGTGGGATTTTGGGGTCAGCCTTATGCCACATTTCGAAGGAGGTTGGCCTCTATAGCCCCTTTACGAAATCGCTGGATGTGAAATGATCTGCCCCGGATCCGTAGAGTTGACATTCGTTTAAATCTTGACGTGGAAAACCAAATGTTCAGATGAAATTTGCATTCTGGGAGTATGTTTGAAAAGGGTTATAGTGATGGGATACTAGAGATAAGGAGGGTGTGTGGGGGGGCGGAAGGGGATAGGGAAGGTGTATGGAAGGGAAGGTGTATATTAGGGTAAAGGTAAATAAAGGTAGGTGTATATGTGTATTGTATATGAGGGTGATGGGGGGGGGAGAGTGTATGTGGGTGTAGAATGGGAGGGGTGTACTGAAGGAAAGCAGCTGTCTAGCTCCCAGGTACCTATTTACTGCTAGATCAACAGACGTATCTGGTGAAAGAAACTCTGCTCATTGATTTCTGCCTCGTCCGGGAATCGAACCCGGGTATTTAGGACTACGACCCCCGAGCGCTGTCCACTCAGCCGCGAGGCTCTTTGTGTGTGTTCTCACCTAGAATTTACTACTGACACATACAGGATCGAGCTGCTAGCTCTTGGCCCCCGCCTTTCTATTCGTCGCGAGTCTATGTAGATGCCCAGCATATTTTTCCTCTATCATATCTACTACATCTCTTTCTCTCTCTCTCTCTCTCTCTCTCTCTCTCTCTCTCTCTCTCTCTCTCTCTCTCTCTCTCTCTCTCTCTCTCTCTCTCTCTCTCTCTCACACACACACAATGGTTATGTTAGAACCGTGGATATTGTATTTTGAGACACATCGATAGAATCGATAGAACGATGGATTTTGTACGTTGAAGTAAATCGACAGAACGATGGATTTTGTACGTTGAAGTAAATCGACAGAACGATGGATTTTGTACGTTGAGGTAGATCGAGAGAACGGTGTGACCAAGGAGACTGTGGTGGTCAGAGCTTGGCTACGGTGAGATGTGGTAAGCAGCTCAAGCCGTCTTGCGCAAACGATAACACTAAACTGGGCAGCGAAGTTAAGACATTAATAGAACGACAGAGATTACAAGCTGACTTGAACATATATTATAAACACACACACACACCCGGGTTCGATTCCCGGCCGAGGCAGAAACAAATAGGCAGAGTTTCTTTCACCCTGGTGCCCCTTGTTTAACGAGCAGTAAATAGGTATACCTGTGAGTTAATGAGCTGTAGTGGGTTGCATCCTGGGGATGTGTGTGAGTGAGAGAAATATATCTTGTTATTATACAACTGACAGAGCAAAAAAATACTAGTAATGAAAGATTTTAATCACATGCAAACTGACCACGAATAAATTGATCCGAGAGGGGAAGATAGAGAGAGCCATGGAGAGCTGAACTAATAGACGATACAGCAAGGAACTTCCTAATTTATATTAAGGTGGAAACACGGAGAAGAAGGGCAGATCAACCAACAAGATTAGACCTGATCCCATCTCAGACCAAAATGGGCATTGAGAACGTTATCTTGAGATTCTTGAGATGATTTCGGGGCTTTAGTGTCCCCGCGGCCCGGTCCTCGACCAGGCCTCCACCCCCAGGAAGCAGCCCGTGACAGCTGACTAACTCCCAGGTACCTATTTACTGCTAGGTAACAGGGGCATTCAGGGTGAAAGAAACTTTGCCCATTTGTTTCTGCCTCGATCGGGAGTCGAACCCGCGCCATATAATTACGAGTCCTGCGCGCTATCCACCAGGTTACGAGGCCCTTGACCTTGACGTTGATCACGAAAAGCCAGTTGGAACGAGTGATCAAATATGTATTAATTGATTAGTTGTTGATTATGTAGTTGTTATAGAGGCTGTAGTGAGAGGAAGAGAGTGGATGATCAACCTTACATTGAGGCGAGCGTTCTTGGAGAGAACGCAAAGGGAAATGGAACTCAGAGGAGATAGGGAAATAAATAGGGGAAAGCGCCATGCCATAACGACTAAATAACACTTGGAAGGGGTCAAGATAAGGATTTGGGATGGGACGGGGGGAGGGTGGGGGAGAAGGAATGGTGCACAACCACTTGTGGACGGTCGGGGATTGAACGTCGACCTGCATGAAGCGAGACCGTCGCTGAGTGAACATGAGACGAACTTGAAAGTGGACTCGACACAGGGAACAACCAACACCGATTTATAATTTTTGTAATTTATCGGAAACACCGATAAATTACAAAATACAAATGAATTACAGTTTTCACGGATTGTTTTCACTTTAAGAATTATAAATTTAGGAAACCGGTTAAAGATAATGACAATTCAATAACCTCTATACGCAACTTAATACACCAAAAATTATGTCTAACACGCAAAATGCAGTAGTTACACTAAGCTATCACTATCTGTAAGTGTCAAACTTAAAAGCTGAAGCTTGCTCCTTTAAGCACAGCTAAGTGATTTAATATAAGTACATGTTCCAGAATTAATAACAGAGGTAAAGTACATTTAGAGGAGTACGTGTTCCAGTGTAATTAACAGGCGAAGGAATCCCATCCAGATGAATACAAGAAGTTCCTGGGAGGAGAGATTCACGAAGCACATGAATCTCTTACGCAAGCACTTACGCTTACGCAAGCACTTACGAAAGTGTACATCTTTCCTCACTCTTTGAAGGCTTTGGTTACTTTTATTAAACAGTTTACAAGCATAAAAATTCCCAATTAACTGGTGTTATTGTTATAAACAGCCACCTGGTGCTTCGGAGCTCATTAACTGCTTAATAATTGTAAACAAAGCCGCCAAAGATTGAGAAAAGATGTACAGATTCGTAAGTGCTTGAGCAACTGCTTCGTGAGTCTGGCCCCCTGGTCTTGAGCCGTCCTATCAACTCCTCCTCGGAATGATCTTAAGCAGGTCATTAGCCAGTTCACGGTCGTTAGGGTTAACTAACATCGTTAACGTTTTCTCTGAACAGGTGAATTTAACTAAAAAAAATTATCTCTCTCTCTCTTATATATATATATATATATATATATATATATATATATATATATATATATATATATATATATATATATATATATATATATATATATATATATATATATATACCAAGAAACTAAGATATTACAATACGTATCAATGTTTTAATTAAATTTCCTGAAGAATATAGATTAACATATTCCCTCCCAACTAAAAAAAAATCGCCCGCAAGGAATCAGTTGAGAGAATATCAGCAGCCATTGTTTAAAATGTTTAGTTTTGTGTCATATAGTCTCGTTTCCTGTAATGCAATAGTGCCGGGAGGTTTTGTTTCGTTATTTTACGTGTGGACGAAAAAAGGTGGCGACGCTGTTGTTGAACTTCAGCGCGACATGTGCGTCTGTGGATGACAGGGAAGTTCTGAACATTTTTCTTAGTATTTATCGAGTTTTCTTGATCTGTACTGGTGGTGGTGCTGAGGCCTGGTCGACGACCGGGCCGCGGGGACGCTAAGCCCCAAAAACACCTCGAGGTAACCTCGAGGTGGTAGAGGTGATGGTGGTGATTGTGGTAGTAGTGGTGGTGGTGGTAATGGGCCAAAGAATTATCAACATTACAAGTGACAACATTTCGGTCCATGCCGAGTCATTATCAAAGGTCAAGACGAACACAAATGTCGTAATTCCATTATTTCCCAAATGAGTTATTTAGGTATCTAACTTTCCCTCCCGTTAATATGGCTGTCTTTCAACATCTTAAGGGGCTATTAAGTCCGTGGTACTGGTATCCTCATTAGGCACCATGTATACTGATTGTAATCGAGTTCTAATATAAACTCTGATTGCACATATATACACGAGTCGTACAGAAATGACTGGGCATGGTTCCTATCACCTAATGCCTCTCTTCACCTAGAAGTAATTTGGTACCCGGGAGTTTGTCAACTGTTGTGAGATTGCATCCTGGGGTCCGTAGCTTCCCCCTTGGGGACCTGGCTGTTGTTGTTGTTTAAGATTCGCTACTTGGAACGTTCCAAATAGCACGGGCTATGGCGAGCCCGTAGGGGTCCTGGGGTCCACAGCTCCTCCTTGGGGGACCTCAATACAAGTCTAACGAACAAATGCTCAGGGGAAAACAGCCTCTCCCCGACAAAATTAATTATTTAACGTGATACATATTTCGCAGTGTACATGTATCCCATATTTTGTACACGGCTGAACGAGGTGTTGTGTGTACTGTGTCCCAGAACCTCGGGGGGGGGGGGTGCTAGTCAAAAGTAATCAAAGGTGTAACAGCAAAAACTTCCGTTCAATTGTAGGTGAGACACCTTGATTCGCGTAGTAATCCCGTTCTATTGTCGTTCCCAGCAGGGGCTAGTTAGACCTCCAAATGACCACCATTGACCTCAGCTGATGCTATCTCTGCTGGCGTGAAGAGGACTTATATTAATTATGACAGATTCGAATCTGTCATTTATAATCCTGGGTTCTAGAACTGTGTTTTTTTCGTAGAATTTATTGTATGATGAATTATTTGGAATTAGATTACTGTCTCAAGAGACGACACATGTATCGTCTCGGTTCCTTAACACATACTTTACAAGAAGCCATTGTAAATTCCATTATACAAAGAGATAAGTTTAATGCTACCATAATCATTTATTTTTTCATTTTTTAATTCATTTTTTCATTCATTTTTTAATGCTAATCAGGAACACAGGCGAGTGGAGAGATCAAGGCCCCTTCCACCTCCTTCATTGTCCGTGCATGACTCTTATATCAAGGCAGGTGAGCTGTAAAAGTTCTCAGAACGACCTGGAAGACATTATTCGACGGCTAAGAGAAGAGAGTTTAATTATAAATCAAAGAAGAAGAAAAACAAATGATGTGGTTTTGTTTTGTCAAAGTGTTTTGCCTGGTTGAACGACACCTTCGAGGGCCGTAAACTGATCATTAATGTATCGGTTGTTATCGATTCACCCGGGAATCGAACCCGGGATTACCGATTGTGAGTCGAGATTTTTCTCTCTAGCATGATCAGCACTCTAAAAGCTGTTAACTGTTTTAACATTTATATATTTGTCTTCAGATAAACTAAAATGCACAAAGATGGGGACAATTTTTCTCTGCCTTGAGCTTATCAAAGCGACATGAAGATATTCGTGAAGAAACTATTTAATTCTGGTGGTCAAACTATTCCCAATAGCATGATGATTTTTTTTGATGGCAGGAACAAAGTTAAATACAAAAGTAAATTAAATTATTAATTTACTGCATTAAACTAATATTATCATCTCCGCTGATAATATTAATTTAAAGCAGTTTATCAGCCTAACCCACACATAAAAACAAATGAAAGTGACGATATTTTGGACCGAACGAAACCCTTCCTAAGCCGCAACTGGAAATGAGAGAATCGGCCAAAATTCACTTTTTTTTAGGAACTCATAAAATATCTAATTCATGTCACGGAAACATCTGAAAAATTTAAAACCACCTCAATAACCAGAAGACAATTCCTCATCGACAAGCACATGTTCAATGTTTTCAAGGACGAATAACGACTTCGTCTAGCAAACAACCTGCTACATGAAACAGCTTCATGTATATTGTGAAATATACATAATATATACATAATAAAAATATACGTAATATATTGAGAAATATATTACGCTAGTTTATTGCAAAAAATGCCTATAATCACTCCTGAAGTGTCGAGAATTATATTTCCCATAATATGCAGACGATATCTATCTGAAATCTGATGTTATCAGTTATTTTTTTAGTATAGTTTCTTCAATTTATTATGCACCCAATACACATCCCGTGGGCGGTGGTGGAAAGGATTACAAAGGCACATAATAGGGTTCAGGAACTGAACCCCAAAGTTCTTTTAGCTAAGCAAAGTAATAATCCTGTGTCTGATTTGATCCAGGAAGCTCCACCTTCATTGGTTCATATTTCAGGATAACGTATAGCTGAATGAGGCATCGATGGTGTATTTGGGAAAATACTGAAAAATGTATTTGAATGAAGTGAAATTCTGAAGTGACTTCAGATTGAAATTCTTCCACAGGTAGCAAGAAAATTTAGAAAAAAGTACTGAAACACTGTTACTGTGAGCTAAATAAATTTGAAAACAAATATTGTCTCAGTGAATCAACCAGAAGAAACACTACTGTCCAAGTGACCAACCCAGATGAAATATCGATGTCTCATCGAACCGTTTAGGCAGTAAGAAATGAGAAAATCCACTCAGGCTGTGAGGCAAGGCGAACCCATAACCAAGGCATGGCCAACCACACACACACACACGCACACTACCACTGTATTGGTCAGTAAATGTGCGTGTATTGGACAGTAAATGTGTATGTATTGGACAGTATATGTGCGTGTATTGGACAGTAAATGTGTATGTATTGGACAGTAAATGTGCATGTATTGGACAGTATATGTGCATGTATTGGACAGTAAATGTACATGTATTGGACAGTAAATGTGCATGTATTGGACAGTAAATGTGCGTGTATTTGACAGTAAATGTGCATGTATTAGACAGTAAATGTGCGTGTATTAGACAGTAAATGTGCGTGTATTTGACAGTAAATGTGCATGTATTAGACAGTAAATGTGCGTGTATTGGACAGTAAATATAACAATGAACCAGCAGAGCGACAAAAGCCCTGTCATATGGAACCAGACGAACAGTTAAACACTATAACACACTTAAAGCCATCTTGACGATGAAGTATCGCTACTGTCCACCATGACAACTGATAACTCTTGTCTCTATAAACCCCCCTGAATAAATATAACACCAGAGAAAACCGTTCCCGTCACATTGGATAGTAAAATGCTGTCACAATAGACCATCAGGACGAAAATTCGCACTTTACTAATTATGATCAGCGAAGCCATAATGTAAAAAAGTTTACACCTTAAGTATGATAAGAGACAGTCATGATAAACATTAATTTATGGAGGAAAATTAACATTAGTAGGCACCACTTTTATATTTACACAGGTGAGTACAGGAGCAAACGACTGCTGACTCCTGTTAAGCAGGCTGAGAGCTTTCCCTTCCCATAGCTCATGGTAAGTCTTATCCTATTAGTTTTCCCTGGAACACGACCCATCAATCGATTAACAATCAGGTACGCTATAACTGCAGGGTGAACAAGGTGGGTGGACAGTTGACGATTTGCGCCCAGACAATCCTCCACGTCCAGGACACGAACCCTGGCATGTGCGTTACATCTACGCCACACAGTGACTTAAAAACAGATTGAAAGTGAGACATTCAGTGATCCTGGAGCCGCGAATCAGGAAGGCAATATAGGGTTCTGGTTACCCTGATACCTGATCAACCAGGCTGTGACTCATACGTCAGGCTGCGAGCAGCCGCGTCTAACAGCCTGGTTGATCAGTCCAGCAACCAGGAGGCCTGGTCGACGACCGGGCCGCGGGGACACTAAGCCCCGGAAGCACCTCAAGGTAGCCTCAAGGTAGGTAGGTACCCAGAGTCTGGTGCTGCCTGGAACACAGGCAAGCGGGTGACACAACACGAGGCAAGGGAGGTCAAAGGTCGCCACGCCTCATGTACAACCTCAGACAATAGGTCAAAGGGCGTTACACGAGTGTATCCTAAATACAGCAGGGCAGGAGGAGGCGCCACTCATACAGCCTCTCAGACACGTCCACACAATGACAACGCAGAGACGTCGAGCCTAATGCCTGGACACACAATGGCGGCCGCATCTAAAGCCATTCCTAGAAGCCTCTAATCTGGACGTGATGCTGCCCGAGCCTCCTCGCGTCCCTTTCTGCCCGTGGAAGAAGCCTTGTCTCAAAGGATTTCCACGGACAGACGGGGATCTCATTAAAAGACAAGGGCGTGAAATTGGTAATTAATATTTATTAAATTATCTTTAAAACCAGGTCGTTTGGGGAATCATTTTCGGTATGAATTTTGACCACAGTTGTTGAAGAAGAAAATTTTAAAATGATAAAGTCACCGCGAGGTTTTCGCGCCAAGATCTAGGTGGCCAACTGCGTAAAATTTGTTGAGTTTGTACCTTGACAGTGTGAATCATAGGGAGGGACAAGAGCGATATGGAGCATTCATTGTGGTCGGACCTCCCTTTCGGACTACCAACACGGCCCTAACCAGCGGAAGGAGACATATCCTACATGGTTTATCATTGTCGCAACGTTAAAATTCGCGGCACGCCACGAGGCAATAACAGAAGCAACACGCCCCCGTTCTCATCCTTATCATCACCGGCCATATGGAGTATTTCACCCTGGTGCCTTAGCGGCCGTTTCATCCGGCCTGAGGGACTAGAGACTTAAATGGTTCAATTTCTTTGCACAAAACCCCTCAACATCTTAAGATTTTCCAGAGGGGTGAAGATGTGGAACAGGGCTTGCTGCGTGATGCGGACTGGCGGGAGGGGTGAGGAAGGGGCGAGTCCATGGGGTGAGGAATGGAGAGGAAATGGATGAGGGGACAGGTTGTGGGATGGATGAGGGAGAGGGGGATATGAAGGGTGGTGATGTATAAGGGGGGAATGGGTGACAGAAAGGGGATTGGATGTTTGTGGGATGGGTAGAAAGGAAGGGATGAGTGAGGAAGGGATAAATATGGGAGAGGAATGGTGCAGATGGACTAGACTAATGGACTGACGACAAAAACATTAATGCATTTTGAGTGCCAACTGAGCTCAGATCACCTTCCTTATAAAGAGAAAATAAAATAACAAGAATTTAATCCTCAAAGAGAGAGGAGTTAACACGAATAAACAATATAAATGGTTCAAAAGGGAATAACAAAGGGAATTTAAATAAGGTTTTAAATGTATCAACACAAAATAGAACACAAAACAATGGGTTCAAATTGCATAAGAGTTGAGGCAGGAAAGACCCGGGTAAATACTGGTTTGGAATTCTAGTTGTAAATTTTGGGTAAAAAATTACCGGCAGCTTAATAGACGTCTGATCGCTGGACTGTATCAATACCTATGATAAATGTTTTTGATGTATATATCAGTGTTGTATATATATCGTCAGTTGTATATATCAGTGTTGTATATATATCGTCAGTGTTCCCAACAAAACGAATTAAATATATTTTCTTCATTTTCCCCTCTCCTTTTCCCCTCTCCTTCTCCTCTGCTTTCTGAATGGACAACTTTGTCTGTGCATTTGCCTAATTATGTACAATGAAAATTATTCATGCTACATTATTTACACGCATTTAAAACAACATTATATTATTTTCTTCCCCCATGGGAAATCATATGCTGTTGAATTCAGCTTTAGACTGGAGGAAACGTTTGGGCCAGCCTGCCCTGTCTCGTTTTCCACTACTCACACCCAGGAATTATTAATGAGATATTTGAGTTTGCAAGTCATATTGTTTCACGGGAATTTTATGAGAGGGATTTTCGCTTTTGTGTGTATTCTAGAAAAAGCATTGCTATGGATTTATTTAAAATTTAAATGATAGAATACGATGCAAAAGTGTTTCAGAATTTTATAAGGCAATAACATTTAGGTCTATTTTTATTTACATTTGTTAATTATAAACATATGGAACAATTGGTTCTTCACTATATCAGAGCTTCACTTAGCAGAGATTTGCTTCCTCTACTCGCTTCTTACTTTCTCTTTTTATCTCTCTCTCTCTCTCTCTCTCTCTCTCTCTCTCTCTCTCTCTCTCTCTCTCTCTCTCTTGGTCTCTCTCTCTCTCGAGAGAGAGAGAGCGAGAGAGAGTTATTCTAAAGCAGAATAACTCGCTCTCTCTCTTTCAAAATAAACTCAACGCAACAACGTCAGCAAATTCCTGTCTTCCTTCAAATCAGTACCGCCCAAGAAGCTACTGAACAATCTCTTTCTCGTGAAACTTGCCGCCACGGAACAAGACGCTGATGGAGGAGGCGGAGACACAACCTATGTCGCTATTTGTCCCCGTCGGCAGCTCGGTGAGGAAGCCCACTGGTTTTGGTAGCGCAGGCACGCGCCGCCGCCCCAACCCGCGTCCCGCCCCACCCCACCCACCGCCCGCCCGCCCTCAACACCGCCCACTGACATATAGAGAGAGTGGGGGAGTGAGGTCCTGGGAGATGGATGGTGGGCTCCGGCTGTGACAGTTTGCTCAGTGTGGGCGGCCAATGGGTTTCTTTTAGTGCAAAATGTGGATTTGGGGATTATTCCGCCATTTCTAATCGAGTAACCGACTAGGATATATGGATTAATGATTGGAGGGGAGAAGTGGAAGTAAGGGGGAGAAGTGGAAATGAGAGAGATTGAGGACAGGATAAATGAGTAAGAAGGTAGACAATTAAAGATTAGTTGAAGGACAGAGTCTGAGCTTAAGAGAGCCCGATAGTTTAAAACAGAAAGAGGAATAAGGGAGGAAGAAATATGCAACAGGAGAAATTTAATGAAAAACAAAAACAAAAAACTCAGTTTCCCCTCACTACGAGCGATTGAGTAGCTCTGCTATTGTTTTTCCATTAGGATTCTCCTTGTAAATCCTGCTTCGTCACATCCAGACACTCTGCTCGCGCCGATATCCTCAACTTTAAAGCTCTTTGAAAATATCATTCATGTGAACTACATACATATATATTCAACGTCATATTATGTAGATGCTAATATGTAGCAGATAATTATATAGCTGCTAGTATATATATATAAGACCTGTCTTGGTCTGTTAAATTTCCTGTTACTTCCATCCTTCCTTCAGTGCTGTCAGTTCCAGTTCTCTACATTTTTCTCTCTAACTTGTAAGTTAGGAACAATAATTCTTGTATAACTTTGGGGTACAGGATACACCCCGGATGACCCTGATGTCCGTGTTCCTTACGACTATCCTGAAATTGGCTAGTTCCAAAAGGACTTTCAATTAGTAAGCTCAAAGTTGCTTTCTGAACGCCTTGGCCTCCACAATGATCACTTAAAATTCAAGATTATGATTTTTGGGGGCTTAGAGATGGTTTTTTTTTTGGGGGGGGGAGGGGGAGGAGGAGGTTCTGGTATGTTACGTCGATGAAGATCATTCACTTAGATGTTACAGTCATGATGATTTTGTATATATATATATATATATATATATATATATATATATATATATATATATATATATATAATATATATATATATATACAAAAATATAAAAAGATACTTTTACTACTAGTAATTTTACTTCTACAAGAACACCTCGAACACTTCTGCTATTGCTACTACCTTTATTACTACCATTATTACTACAACTAATTCTTCTACAACTCCAACTCTTATTCCAACTACTTTTACCACTACTGGTACTACTCCTACTACTACTAATAGCCCTCTTATACTCCTACCAATACTATCATACCTTTAAACTTCATACTACCAAAAAATCAAAATCCATTCAACTACACAACCTTTGACAAGCCGCCGGGATGGGGGTTATCTTGAGATGATGAGGTTATCTTGAGATGATTTCGGGGCTTTTTTTTAGTGCCCCCGCGGCCTGGTCCTCTACAAGGCCTCCACCCCCAGGAAGCAGCCCATGACAGCCGACTAACATCCAGGTACCTATTTTACTGCTAGGTAACAGGGGCATAGGGTGAAAGAAACTCTGCCCATTGTTTCTCGCCGGCGCCCGAGATCGAACCCGGGACCACAGGATCACAAGTCCAGCGTGCTGTCCGCTCGGCCGACCGGCTCCCGGTCGGGTGAGTACAGGTGGCTGGTATTGCTCTTCTCCTTGACGGACAGAGAGCAGAGAGGCTTTGCTTCAGCAGGAACCTGTCTTCCCTAAGTGGATTAGCTTGTCAGTCCGGCCGGAGCCGAACTCATGGGTATTGGACCTCCATCACACGATAACATCACAGTTCGCTATCACAGAAAATCAGGAGGAAGTAGCTGGAGTTGCGAGGAGAGAATGAATGATGATAGCATAAGAGTGAGAATGAAACAGAAGGGGAATGATATAATGAAGGATGAGATAGCAGCAAAAAATGAGAGATACTTGAAATGATTATTGACAAATAAAATTAAATATTTTTAGGGGGTAGAGTCTGGAGCTCGCCTGAAGTAGCAAGGAAGTCTGAGGCGGGTGTCTGGGAGAATTGTAGTCTCCCCAGAAGACTAATTAAGAAATAATTCGCAAATGAATGATAGTCTTCTGTCTGCAGAAGACTATCTTCACCCAATCAGCAAATTAAATCAGTACCTTTTTCATGTATTTACCAATCACTGGCCACTCTAACTTGTGCAGGATTCACGTTCTACGATTTCCCAATCCACGTACTACAAATGTAAACAATTGCAAACAAAACCCAAACGTCTAACCAATTTCAAACTATGACTAAATATGAACAATATGCTAATATATAACCTTAATTTTTATTTGAGAACAAACATACGTTTGATCAAAACGTATTTTTTGGTCGGTCGGTGGATGAGATGAACCAACCGTTCCTCAGGCTAGGCTCGTTAAAGCGGTGGCTGATCCTCAAGACCTATTCATAAATATTAACGAATTGTGAATTAAAATAGTTTTTCTAGTATGTAAATTAATATTATTGTATATAAGAGTTCTTTGTATAGTTTTGGATAGGTTAAGTGTGAATAAGTTCTGTTGGTGATTAAGTGCATATAAAGTACGTGGGCGAAGGACTTACTCAATTGCAATTCGAGCAGAGGTCGTCGGTGAGGCACTGTTCGAGACGTTAGAAATACAGACCAATATAACTGAACAACTAAAGCTGATTTATCTTGGTATTTTGGTATCTTGGTATCTTGGTATAGGAAAAGTGTAAGACGCCGCAGTGTCTTCCGAAGATGACCCCCCAAATTAGTATGAGAATACAAATTAGTATGAGAATACAAATTAGTATGAGAATACTAATTAGTATGGGAATACTAATTAGTATGAGAATACAAATTAGTATGAGAATACTAATTAGTATGGGAATACTAATTAGTATGAGAATACAAATTAGTATGAGAATACTAATTAGTATGGGAATACTAATTAGTATGAGAATACAAATTAGTATGAGAATACTAATTAGTATGAAAATACTAATTAGTATGGGAATACTAATTAGTATTAGAATACTAATTAGTATGAGAGTACTAATTACTCTAATTATTACTCACTATCTGAAAATTTTCCTCCTAATGAGTTTGGTTCACTCACAAAACTCACGAGTCCACAGTTAATAGGTTCCCTTTGGGGAGCCTATGCCAGACGACGCCCCTAGGAGCACGTATGGCAGAAGTCTCCCTCAGGAGACTTCTACCTATGGTGGAAGTCTCGTATAGTGATAACAGTCTCGGAAGTAAACGTATAGTGATAACGAAAAGTGATACCTTCTGGGCCGGGAGCAGCATTGCTACTTGAGAGCAACAAGGATTTCAAGGACTTCTCCTTCTATGGAAGGAAACTCCCCCAGTGTCTGTGAGGCAAATCAGAATTGTCCCAGTGGCCTCCTGGAGGCTGAGGGGGGACGGGACAGGACTAGAGAACTACCGGGACAAAATTGGAATGTCAATCACCGAGGTAAACGGCAACAGTATTAAGTTTCGTTGTCATTCTTTAAGAGGAAGGTCAGACACTGCTCCGCGACGCCTCTGTCGGGTAATAAACCAAGCAGCTCGATACTGTCTCTATAAGAAACTATAAGAAATCTGTAATCTGTCAGTTACTTAAACAAATATGTAAATATATTTGGTTAAATGACCGCATTGCTGGCAATGTGGACATTTGATAAGAGTAGGTTGATAAGAGTAAGTTTGATAAGAGTAAGTTTTTTGATAAGAGTAAGTTTGATAAGAGTAAGTTTTTTGATAAGAGTAAGTTTTCTTTGCTTCAGCTTTCTTAGCATCAGTATTAAGAAGAACAATAAAGTTACCAAAAATTCATGGTTATCTTGAGATAATTTCGGGGCTTTTAGTGTCCCCGCGGCCCGGTCCTCGACCAGGCCTCCACCCCCAGGAAGCACCCCGTGACAGCTGACTAACACCCAGGTACCTATTTTACTGCTAGGTAACAGGAGCATAGGGTGAAAGAAACTCTGCCCATTGTTTCTCGCCGGCGCCTGGGATCGAACCAAGAACCACAGGATCACAAGTCCAGCGTGCTGTCCGCTCGGCCGACCGGCTCCCATGGATGGTATGGAAGAATCTAATCATTATTGATGGATTTATTCTCTACAACGTTTCAACCAACCACTTGGGCTGGGCGGTAGAGCGACGGTCTCGCTTCATGCAGATCGTCGTTCAATCCCTGACCGTCCAAGTGATTGGGGCACCATTCCTTTCCCCCCGTCCCATCCCAAATCCTTATCCTGACCCCTTCCCAGTGCTATATAGTCGTAATGACTTGGCGCTTTTCCTTGATAATTCCTTCCTTCTACAACGTTTCGTTCCTGTCTGGAACATTTACAGGTAAATAATTAATGTATTACGTTCACTTTTTAGTAAAATACTCGTGTGTGAGAGTCGAGGAATTGTGGGGTGAGGTGAAGGAGCAATTATAATGATAGTTTTATATCACAACTGTATATCACAGGAAAAAGGATATCATGTATAACCAAACCCAATTACGGGCTCACCATAGCCCGTGCTACATGGACACTTCGTCCTGAGTAGCTAAATCTTTAACAACAACAACAACATCACAACTGTAGCTTTGAGAAGCACGAGCGGCATGAATATATGGAAGGGGTAGATTTAGGTATCTTTTACGCCAAGAACATTTTTCTGTCTCTTGTGATTAGGAACGAAGTCCGGCACTAAGACCCAACATGTGGCGAAGTCTCGCTAGTCAGGTTCGTCCGCAAGTTCCTCTCACAGAATGTCAATACTCACTTATGCAGTCAAGATATATGTGAGTGTGTGTGTGTGCTTGAGTGTGGGAAGCGAGGTGTTTGTGTGAGAGTGTGTGTGTGTATGTACTCATCTACCTCTACTCTGTTGTTGTTGTTGTTAAAGATTTAGCTATTCAGGACGAAGTGTCCATGTAGCACGGGCTATGGTGAGCCCGTAATACCTCTACTCACATAACTGTGCTTTTAAGTCGAGCATTTGCTCCTAAGCCCCGCCTTTTGACTAGTGGTAGTTCGTAGCACTGACTCTTCTCGACCGTTTTTCATATCATATTTACATTTAAAACTGTGTATTGAATTAACTTCGACAACTTCCTCCTCTTGTCCGTCAACTAATTTTAGACTCAGACTGAAAAAGACTTTCAGTCTTTAAACTCAGACTTTCTTCTGTAAAGCATCTGTCTCCAGTTTCCATTAAAGTTCCCTCGTTCTAGTGTCCTCACTCTCAGTAATGTTTCTCAATGTTCATGGTTATTTCCCTCAGAATCATGTACGTTATTAACATGTCTGTCCTATTTCTATTTTATTCCAGTGTGGAAAAGCCCAATTCATTTAGTTTTCTCCAAACTCAGTCCTCATAGCAAAGGAACGAGCCTAGTTTTCTAGTTTTCTTTTATGTTTATGTAGGGGTTCCATGCCGGGACAGCATACCCAAGAATGGGTTTCATACAGGTTGTACACAACGCTTGATGTACACGCCCCACCCCTGACTTGAATTTACCATTAGATGCCACCCACAACAGTTACGTAAAATAGAGACATCAAGTGAAAAGCAATGTATCCAACGGTTTCCCTTCTGTTTGGGGATTGAACTCTGATCCCTCGATTCGGAGAGGACGTAGACTGCTCAGCTACAGGGCCCGTTCTACATACCTAGCCACAACGGTTTCCCTTCTGTTCGGGGAATGAACTCCGATCCCTTGATTCGGAGAGGATGTAGACTGCTCAGCTACAGGACCCGTTCTACATACCTAGCCACAACGGTTTCCCTTCTGTTCGGGGAATGAACTCCGATCCCTCGATTCGGAGAGGACGTAGACTGCTCAGCTACAGGACCCGTTCTACATACCTAGCCACAAGTCAGTCGCCAGCAGTTAAACTTTGCTGGTAAAGAAGCCTAATGGGATATTGAGAACTTCGGAATCGGCTAATAATCCAAAGCAAAAATAACTTCAAGTGCTTTAATTGCAACACATTAGGGCACTGCTTTCGAGGACGTAACTTACGGAAAATGAAGCAGTAGAGAAGGCAATAGTGCAAAGATGCAAGATAAAACTTACTAATTCTCTATTCCTTTCCCCCGTCCCATCCCAAATATAGTCGTAATGGCTTGGCGCTTTCTCCTGATAATTCCCTTCCATTCCATATAGACAGCAGTATTTGCCGGTAAACAAAAGGCATGATTTTGGTCCACCGCCAACTGAATACATATTGTATTTACATACATATAACCACTTGAAAATAACTTGAAAAATATCTACAATGCAGCCTTTTCAAATTATTTTCTGCTCAAAATAAGCACGTAAATTAGCAGATACGATAAGCAACATGACCTACGAGGAGAGTTCAATGCCTTTTAAAGTCAGGGCGTCATGGTAGGTGAATCAACTTAAGGTAAAGTAAATATTTAACACGACACAGAAGCAAGCCGATCCTTATTGATTAAATAACTCAGTGACCCAGATGTGGGAGAGAAAGGTAATCTCTCGGCTAGACTTTGTACCCTATGGTTGCAGGGTGGTGCAGAGATAACCACTGATAACCCTTCCACTCAGTGGATAACCACTGAGCACTGGTTATCCCACTTATCTAAAGGACACACGAGTATCTCATATAGGGGAGGGAGCCGGTCGGCCGAGCGGACAGCACGCTGGACTTGTGATCCTGTGGTCCTGGGTTCGATCCCAGGCGCCGGCGAGAAACAATGGGCAGAGTTTCTTTCACCCTATGCCCCTGTTACCTAGCAGTAAAATAGGTACCTGGGTGTTAGTCAGCTGTCACGGGCTGCTTCCTGGGGGTGGAGGCCTGGTCGAGGACCGGGCCGCGGGGACACTAAAGCCCCGAAATCATCTCAAGATCATCTCAAGATAACCTCAAGGGGTGTCTATGTATCGGTGATTATATTGTCAGTTGGGATGAATCAATATCTATAATTACATTTATTCCTGATGATTGATAAAGATTAAGCCACCCAAGAGGTGGCACGGGCATGAATAGCCCGTAAACATTTATTCCTCCTAAAGCGAGTATTAAGTCACCCTCACGAGGGAGTAGTTACGTCGTTCCTCCCATGGTGTGTGACGAACTAAATGTCTTGCCTTATGAGCAGTTACAGATATTCTTGATCAACTTTAAGGTTAGTTATGTTGTTCAGTGGTCAAGGTTGGCAGCATAATTATTCTCTGATAACTCGTTAGCTGACATTTATAGTATATTAAAGCCAAGTGAATATATTATATACGTCCATGTACTGGATAAATTAGAATTATCTATATTTGTGAACCGACTATAAAAATGGGATATAATATGGTTTTACTGAAGACTTTTCCGTATTATAATTCTCGGGATATTTTCCCCACTTGATATATTTTAGTCGGAGTCTATATCTGGATAGTTTATAATTTTCCATTTCCATATATTTGATGAATATTGATGGGGAAAGGAACAAGGTATTTAGGTAGAGAGCGATCGACCTCAACCCGCTTATGACCATTCCCGACCAGAGACTAGTCACCCTGCAAAGTTTTGATTATACATATAAAGATATTTCATTGTTACTATGGCTTTTCCTTGCGTCTACCGCATTATTCTTAACTGAAATATGAAGTTGTATTTCCTGTTTAGCTACTTATTATACTGCATTAATATGTTCTACATTAATATGCTCTATATTCTATGAATATGAAACATATTCTACTTGCCTCCGAGACATAAATGGTAAGGAAAACGCTTATACTCTCCATCATATTGGAGAGTCAACCACTTGGGCCTCGCTTCATGCAGGTCGGTGTTCAATCCCCGACCGTCCACAAGTGGTTGGGCACCATTCCTTCACTCCCCCCCCCCAAGTCCCACCTCAAAATCCTTATCCTGACCCCCTTCTTAGTGCTATATAGTCGTAATAACTTGCCGCTTTCTCCAAACAGTTACAGCCCCGCTCCTGTGCCAGGTAAGTCCACAACGGGCTCACCATAGCCCGTGCTACTTGGAACATTTTGTTCCAAGTAGCGAATCTTAACCCTGGAAACACAAACCGAAACTGTCTCTATTTTCCGCTTGCTACAACTTGTAATAAAGTTGTTATATCTTGGCTTAACGTGTTTATGACGTATTAGAACGTTGTTACAATTTGCTATATTGGTTGTTATAACTGGTTAGGAGGTGTTAAAACGTGTTCGAACGTTGTACCAACGTCGTAGTTTCAGTGTGTGTTTGGCGGGAAACAACAACAACAAACGCTTTCTCCTGACAATTCCCTTCCCTTCCCTTGATATTGCTTTGCCGGGAAAACGGGATTTGGGTCCCGGGTTAAAGGGGGGACTTACATGACCCGTGAAACAGTTCGCTTCTGTGGTAATGGTCATGGCGCTCGGGGCGTGTAGGCGGCTTGTGGCTCGTGTGCCTCTGAATGTACTCTGAGCAGGTCCTCAGGGGTCAGTGGCCCCCCGGGTTGACAATGCTAAGTTTACAAATCCACAAGGAACCTTGGTGAAGGGGATTCGAACCTGTACACTGGATGTTCCCCCAGACGCGCTTTAGTCAACTGTACCACGACATGGAGGGTAAAAATGTTGCTTAGTTAAAATATACTGAGTTTAGTATATACAATATAAATAAAGAACACAGTTTGTTGAGTCTAGAGTATATAAATGTTACAATAGTTCGATAAGGGTCCTGGACGAACCGAAAGGAATGGAATTATCAGGGGGGAAAGCGCCAAGCCATTACGACTATATAGCACTGGGAAGAGGTCAAGATAAGGATTTTGGATGGAACGGAGGGGGGGAGGGGAGGGGAATGGAGCCCAATCACTTGGACGGTCGAGAAGATTGAACGCCGACCTGCATTAAGCGAGACCGTCGCTCTACCGTCCAGCCCATGAGCGGGTGTAGAATGTTCGTTCTATTTACTAGAATACATAAATACAAGTGTACACATTTCCCATAGTCTCGGGGACAGGAAGCCTGTTGTGGGAACCGACCTGTGAGATTTATATTTATTTAATTTATATGAATTTATATTTACGTTAATTTATATACTTCGATAGCAATTTGTATAATGTTAAGTGGACTGTATTTCTGCAATAATCTCTTAATCTCACAAATCGATCCTCTACACATTAGGGGGGTTTATATTACACATATGCAGCCAATCAAATTACAGTAATAGCTACATACATTGATGAGGTTCCTTCTCTTATAGTACAGCAGGTTAGTCCACCAGGTATAACTAGAGTGTAGACACCAAATTATCCTCTTTGAGGTAGCTTCTATCACCCAGTAACTGGTGCACATAATCTTGCATCCTCGTCTTGACCTGTCAAAAGTGCGCTAGCTGTGAAGCCAGAATCCTATATATGACAAGTATATCAGAGAAAACAGTACATGGAACATGAGGACCTGGCTTAATTACCTTTAGTTTGAGGCGATTTCGCGTTCTAACCGGCTAACCCTATATCCTGACATTAATGGCCATAAATGAATGATAAACGGGTTTCGGATAGACACTTAACTTGTATTTGTAGACAGCGTGTTGACAATGGTACACCTTTGGGTTCCATAACACTACGTCCAAGTAAATTTAACAGGAGCCGAATTTGCTCCCGTGTGAGCCTCTGGTCTCATATAAACAACAATGATGGCTGCCCTCCTTCCTCCACTCTGACGCCCGGCTCACACTGTCCAGACCCCAGAACGTGACAGAAGGGCCACATTTACTCCACTCCAACATTGATAATTAAGTTAATTTATATAAGATGCCTTTATGATGGCAAAGTCCAAAGACTAATGTATCCAAGAACAATTCCCAGCAGAATAGCTGGTGAATCCACAATGGTATGTGGTGACGATATCCCGTTTTCTCCAGACGGCAATTCCACCACAAGTTACGTTTTCTATGGGTAACTTGTTGGTAATACAGTTATTATCTGTATGATTATTAAATGGTGTCGGATTTTCCGACACCTGTAGCTAGGATTACCCAGGTGCCAATTATTCTGCTCCTTCCAGCCGTTGCCACCCACAATAGTTGCCTAAATCCCTGGTATCAATTTACTGCTTCGTTAACAGAGGCATCAGGTGAAAGGAAACGTGCCCAACCGTCTCTGTCGCATGTTATTCGAGATATCTTCGAGTTGTTAACCGAAGATGTAGGCTACTGCGCTACAGGCACAGTACCATTGTTTATAAAGCTTTCAAAGCTGATGATACAGCTCATGTTTTGCCACAACGTACAAAATAAGACCTACTAACACACATACACACACACGAGCCTTAGCTACACACCTAACCTAACTTACCAACGTATAGAAAACGTGGATATTTGCTGGCCCCTACTTTTTATAGTACCCTTTATTTTATCCGTTGAGAACCATAGGGTACAAAATGAGACATATTAGTCGAGAGAATGTGTTGTGTGATCTCTCACTCAACCCGTCTCTCTCCTTCCTACTTAACACGCCGTATTTCTGACGTTATCGACTATAGCGTTACAATGCCACTACCCTTTAGTCCAATTAGTTGCACCTTAGTTGCACCTATTTGCACCTATTTGCACCAACCAATTTGTCGCAACCTCGGACTAAAGGTTAGACGAATTGTTCGGGTTCGTACGCTACTGATTAGGCAAATGCACTTTAAATCTGACGCTTCAGTCACCCCAAAAAAAATATGAATATTTTGTCCACATTTCAGGCGAGTCATCCTTGGCAATTATTTAAATTTCATATTTTCAGACAAAAAAGAATATTCATGTTCGTATATATAATTTTCGGGCACTTTTACGCAACGAAAATTATTTCTTGAAGAATAATTATACAGATTTTTGTTAAGAAAAATTAAGATGTAATTTTTGAGAATGATTGACACTGCCGAACAGGTTTTGGTGTGTACGAAAATCAAGAGTTTAATATTTTTGTAACTTAAAATCTCATTAATTTCTAGTCAACAAGGTGAGTCTTCTGGTTTGGTGTTATGGAGGCTGCTTGGCTGACGTCTTTACCAGTATCATGCGTCTAGGTGACGTGTTCTCTAGCACCATACGTCTAGGTGACGTGTTCTCTAGCACCATACGTCTAGGTGACGTGTTCTCTAGCACCATACGTCTAGGTGACGTGTTCTCTAGCACCATACGTCTAGGTGACGTCTGCTCTAACATCATACGTCTAGGTAATGTTTTCTGCATCATACTACTGGATGACGTCTCCCCTAGCACCACAAGTATGGATAATCTTCCCTAGTACCATACGTCTAAGTAACGTCTTTCCTAGTTAGACTCGTTTGGGTGACGTTTTCACAGCATCGTACGTCTAGTTACAAGCCTTCTGTAACAATATTACTCTGAACGACGTCTTCTTCTGCATCTCACGTCTGGGTGACTTCTGTTCCAGCTCAATACGTCTGAGGACGTCGATTCTACGTCTGAACGTCAAGCACACACATCTTCTGACATCTCGAGTATATTATAATTACCTGAATTTACCCGAGAGCCACTAATACTAGTGACCTCGACGAGGACAGGAAGCCGCCGGCTTGTCGAAGGTCCCCCCTCCCACCCACCCCCACATTTGCCTTCTATAAGGCATGTACTATAGGGCAGATATAGCACACCCACAGACACATCACAGCAAAAGCACATACGAAACCACACACATCACAGACACACTACATAAACACCTACATATCGTTACTCTAGCTCCCTAAGACAGTGTAAACGGGCTCACAATTCTCATATATTTTTTTTCTCATTTTAAAAGAGCTAAATAAAATTTATATCATTTAGAAACTGATTAATATGAAAGGGGGAAAGACATAAGTAAAATATAAATAATGTTCTTCTTTAATGCTTTTAACTCAATTAAAAAGAGTGAGGATTGTAGGGATTTTTGTTGTACTTAATTCATTGAAGAGTTTTTTTAATTTAATTCGTAAATATCTCAAAAGCATGAGCGAGGATTGTTTTTAATATATTATATTATATTATATATATATATATATATATATATATATATATATATATATATATATATATATATATATATATATATATATATACCAATTTGAGACTCCAGCACTTGTTAACGAGTAAGAAAATTATGCTTCAAGATAATATGAAACGAGTGATCAAAGAAAATTAACATTCGTCATGCAAACGAATAAAAAAAACTGAATAGATTGTTCTATACCCATATGTTTGAGAGGAAGAAACATTGAGGAGGAGGACAGGGATGCCTTGGTATCGAACCTCCGTTCCCTGACTCCCAGGCACACACATAAAGTATTATCTCAATATTGTATCATCGATACATCGCGTTCTTGTGAATGATTTCCAAAGCTTTACTAACAAAAATGTAAAACATGTTTTGAAAAACAGATCTGGGATTGGTGTCAAATGGACTGTGATTGGATTGTTAGAGCAACAATCACCTGGCAGAAGTACAAAAAAGTCTTCCAGATCCTCAGAAAAGTTACAAGTGGGTAATGATATATACCTGTCACTCTGGAGTACATATATGGCACTCACAGCTGCGGACTAATGGCACTGCGAGGACGAAAAATTCCTGGTAGCATAACTCTGTAACTGTACCCATGTAACTGTGCCAATGTAACTCTGTACATGGGAACGGTAATTTGCTACGCTTAAGTACAATGTCAAGCTTAGTACTTGATTGTCAAGCCACATCAATCATCACTAACTCAATCACCGCATTTGCTGTATAATCCTTGACTGGCGAATCAAGGGTCATCACTTCCAGCCGTCGCTACGCTAAGCTAGGAAGAATACACAGTGCTCCCACACACAGAGATCACAATAACGTGATGCATCAAATGAACAAATCCACAAGGGCCGTGACGAGGATTCGAACCTGCGTCCGGGAGCATCGAGGTTCGAATCCTCGTCACGGCCCTTGTGGATTTGTTCATTTGTACACAGTGCTCCCTTTATAATTACAATGTACAATTATAACTTAATATTCCTTAAAATCATTTTGTATATAACTATGAGTGATTTGTGATTAAAGGAGTAAACACTGTTACCACAATGGTTACCTTGAGGGGCTTCCGGGGCTTAGTGTCCCCGCGGCCCGGTCGTCGACCAGGCCTCCTGGATACCAACTCCTTCCACATTGCATGAATATCTGTCCTTCTGTTGCCACTTTTCATGTTGCATTATAATTAATCAATGCAACAGTTCCGTGACGCGGTGGTAAAACACTCGCCTGGCGCTTCGCGAGCGCTTTGGCCTGGGTTCGTATCCTGGCCGGGGAGAATTGATTTTGCGCCAGTCCTTAAGTATAGCCTCTCTTCACCCAGCAGTGAATGGGTACCTGGTTGTAAAACGATTTGGCGGGTCGTATTCCGGGTAAAAATTAAGATTAAGGACCTGCCAGAAACGCTATGATTGTTGGTGCCTTTACAAGAATGTAAGAACTCTTGTATAGATAAATATATAAAACTATAAATAAATAGCAGTTACGCACTATCAGTAGAATCCATCCTATAGGCTGACTCCTCTTGGTAGGCCTAAAAACAGCAATCGGAAAGAATACCTCATTGCATCTATGATTGTACCAATTGCTCTTTGAAAATTTTCTCTGCCTTGTTAGCTACTGCGACACAGAAGGGGGACGTTCGTCTGGGGGGAGACCGTCCCCTCTCTATGTCGAACGTCTACTGTCCAACACAGCGGGGGACAGAAATGTGAAAAATACAATAATTCATGCACATTGTCGTGATATTTTTCACAGTGACGGAAGATAATAAACAAATTTAACACTGTCCGGTCAGAAAAACAGAGCCTTCAGAAAACAGTGTGTTTGCCCATCAGACTATCAGTTGCAAGAATACATCTTTTATGACACTCCTGAGTGCGTATGGGCTCTCAGGAGGCGTAATAATGTAACCCAAGATTTTGTCATTGTAATGCTTATGTTCAGAATAATGAGAGTTGTCTTCTGTTGGTGTTGAAGCAAGTTTTAACTAAATGATGGAATGATTGACTTTAACAACCAATAACTGCAAATAAGAAATTATCTTCATCTGTCTGAAAAACTTATACAATTATTCCTAATTGATGATTTGATTTCAAGAATGTTTTTCACTTTATGCCTAAAACTGTATATTGCAATTACACTGCTTTGTATCTTTTCTGTACAGCCAGAATTGTAAAAAAAATTGTAAATTGTTACGTAAAACAAATTGTAAGTTAAAGAGTCTCTCCTAAAGTAAACAAAAAAAATGAAGTAAAATTAAGCTTGCCCTCAAGAGCAATATCAAACAGAGTAAAAAATAATAATCAATGAATTCTACAAAAAAAATGGAGAGTTTCCTAGGAGGATTTTTGTTCTCCTAACATTACATGAAAATAAAGAACTCACCGACAAATGAACTGTTGCCTATCACTCAAAAGACAACTTGGTAGCATAAGGAAAACTGAACTAAGAAAGTAAATACAGAATATTCCATAGCCTCAAGATGGCACAAAATATGACCCCAAAAAATAGACATACAAAAAAATTGCACCACCTTTCTTGCACCTTGAGCGTCACTCTCTTCACCGCCTCCTCCGTCACATGACAAGGTAAAGAGAGTGAGACTGGTCGGTAAACTGTGGGAAGGAAGGGAAATACGATCAAATGACGACAAGAAACTCAAGAGAAGGAAAAGAGGAGGATCCCATTTCCATTCTAGTCCGTCTATGTGATCAGATTCCAAGAAAAAAAACAAAGTTTTGATGATTTTGACCAGACCACACACTAGAAGTTGAATCGACTTGAGAATGGTCCAGGACGGACCGAAACGTCGTCGTCCCTTCAACTTCTAGTGTGTGGTCTGGTCAACTTACTTCAGCCACGTTATTGTGACTCATCGCCTGCAAAGTTTTGATGACAAAAAAGGAACCGATGTGAAGAGGTTCCAAGAAGACTGTTTCATAACAGTCTTGGTTGTGAATCTTTCACAACCATGATTCAGTTGTGAAAATGACTCGGTCAATCATTTGAATCTTTCACAACCCCTGGTGCAATTCCTTGAACTTTTCCGAGCCGTTCATTCACAACAGGCTGAAAGCGATTCGCCATTCTGAAATGTGTTAATGACTCGAATATTTAATTTCGAATTGATTACTTTCAACTACAAAGGTTTCTAGATTTTCGTGTTTAGCAATTATAGTTTATTTTTAATTTTTTGAGTGAAAATTTTTATTACGTGTTTATTCTGATACGCAATAATGACTAAAACGGTCCTTGTGGGGTCTTTTAATGGCATTACTTCTCTGTGGTATATGAGTAGGCAAAGTTTTGTTTGAAACTATTATTGCATCTAAGTTTATAATTGTAATATGATGAAGAGAGAGAGAGAGAGAGAGAGAGAGAGAGAGAGAGAGAGAGAGAGAGAGAGAGAGAGAGAGAGAGAGAGAGAGAGAGAGAGAGAGAGAGAGAGAGAGAGAGAAAGAGAGAGAGAGAGAGAGAGAGAGAGAGAGAGAGAGAGAGAGAGAGAGAGAGAGAGAGAGAGAGAGAGAGAGAGAGGAAAGAGAGACAAAGGAGAGAGAGACAAAGCAACTTATACTCACAGCATTTACCACTTCAATGAGCGTTGCCAGAGCGTGTACCACAATCTCCATGATTGTGGTGGTGGAGGGATTGTTGGAGGTGGTGATGGTGGTGGCTCTTGGTGCAGTAATGTACCGTGGCTCCCATCACCACCCCTTCCCGCTTTGAGCTGCTCATCTGATGCGTTAAAAGGGGAGAAAATAACTCGGAGATTTAAGGTCTACCCTTGTCTGATGGCTTAACAACTTTGGGTACACGATTTTCCCAAACAAATTATGGTTTAATTTTTATTAAGCACAGTATTTTTAACATTTAAACACGACAACAATTAATTTAAAGGTCACGAATCTAAATAAAAAGAAGGATATAGCAACATTTAAATATACGATTCACAGTGCAATACAGCAAAAGACAAAAGACTTTACAAGACGGGAATCTTGTTGAATGGCCAGTATTATATTACCTTGTGGCTGGCATAGACCAAAATCAAACTCATACAATAACAGAGAGTGTGTTGAGAGAGAGAGAGAGAGAGAGAGAGAGAGAGAGAGAGAGAGAGAGAGAGAGAGAGAGAGAGAATTCTCTCAAATTCCAACCCCTGACTCAATGTTGTATGTTGCAGAGCTGTGAGTCTATTATTCTATTATATAATTATAGAGTCTATTACTGAGAGAGAGAGAGAGAATTCTCTCAAATTCCAACATATTCCAGGATTAATAGACTCATAGACTAACATTATCCAGGACTAATAGATTCACATACTAACATACTACAGGACTAATAGACTCACAGACTAACATACTCGACGACTAATAGACTCATAAACTAACACATCCAAGAATATACTCAACAATATAGTTTAACCCAACAATATTAATGAGTAGCTAGATCAAAAAAATATATAATCTGGTCAACATATTGTTTTGTCATTAGCATCCGTAACACAGTTATTCACGAATTTTCTCTTATTCAGAAGTGTACAACCCGTTCTCGCACTTGCTTAAAGTCAATATTGGCTTATTTAATAAGTGCATATGTGACATACTAATTGATTGTGAATATTTTAGTTTACCTTGAAAAGCTTCATAGAAAACACCGACCTCACCTAACCTTCTTAGTATGTTAAGATAAGCATCTCATTGCTTCTTAATTACAATTTTTACTTAACCTATACCGTTGATAGGTTAAGTAATAATTGTAAATAAGAAGCATTACTTAACCTATACCGTTGATAGGTTAAGTAATAATTGTAAATAAGAAGCAATAAGATGCTTATCTTAACATACTAAGAAGGTTAGGTGAGGTCGGTGTTTTCTATGAAGCTTTTCAAGGTGAACTAAAATATTCACAATCAATTAGTATGTCACATATGCACTTATTAAATAAGCCAATATTGACTATAAGCAAGTGCGAGAACGGGTTGAAGTGTAATAAGTGTGGTGAGTCTTTTCGTTAACTTGTGGTTAAGACTTTAGACTCCAGCGTGAGCAGGAGATGAGACTCTATGAAGACTGAGGCTGAGAACTGCAGTTCAAACCATGGTGGGGGGTTCGCCAACTTTTGAGAGCTGGTAAATATGTCATTGTCATTTGATCCATCAGGATACGGGCACCATAAAACAAAAAGCGACTCGGTTAGTGCCGGTTAAGGCTATCGTAAGCGAAGATTGAAGTCATATTCTTGTTTTAGTATCGTCAGAATCTCTCTCTAGCTGTCGTTGTCATAAAAGTGTAGACAGGCCGTGAGAGACGGATATTGTAGTGGAGAGTTGTGGAGAGTTGTGGAGAGTTATGACAGGAGTGGAGAGTTGTAGAGAGTTATGACAGGAGTGGAGAGTTGGGGAGAGTAGTAAAGTGCTGTGGCTATATGCTACCTTACCTTGAGGTGCTTCCGGAGCTTAGTGTCCCCGCGGCCCGGTCGTCGACCAGGCCTCCCAGAACTCGCCTATGCGGCGAGTTCTTAAGCCTGTCTCGTCAATCTCATTCAATTCAATCATTCATTTTATACAGACATATTCAACCACTTCATTCATTCACTTTTTTCCAGTTTAACTCACCGCCACTGTTCTCTTAGAGCAGGTTTCATCCGCTGCAGGTATTTAAACGAGCCATTTTGTAATATTATTCAATTGCATTAATGCAGTTTATTTCCTTCGCGACCTGCATTCTCTCTCTCAATATATTGTCACGAGAACCTGTTCCCTTCAGATGCGAAATTTTCGTGGATTCGTCTTGCGTGAAATGTTTTTCAATATTCTTTGAGGGGCTCCAGAAACTTTTCATTTTTCGACGACTTTTCAGTAGAGTGAAAAATGCTGAAAGTTGGCCTCGAAGACGTTCTGGTCTGTGGGTCGTTTGTCTTAATGCCTTCCTGTAAGTGTATGGGGGACATGGGTGGAATGAGGAACAGGGATAATGAAAGGAACACAGAATAAAGCGAGAGGAGCAATAAGGAATAACGAGGCTCGTTTAAGGAGAATGTCGGTCGTTATGCGAAGATAATTGCCTTGGCTGGGTTCTTTATTTTTAGTGAAGACAATGATTGAGATAGTTCTCCCTCCCCATCGCCACAGTCTCTCCCTCGCAGCCCCCAAAGAGAGAAACAGAGAGACAAATACAAAGATTCCGAGAGACGAAGATAGAAACTGTGAGAACAAAGAGTCACAGAGAGACAAAGAGATGGAGTCAGAAACGGAGATGCAGGAAAAACCAATGGATACATATACAACCCATCCCCTCCCTCCCTCGTATACGAAAGCCCCAATATGTATACAAAAATAATACATAATCATTAGTCTCGCTTCTTTACTAAACTAGTAAACCCTTTATAATGAGAATGGAATTCAAAATATACATAATTTGCAAAAACAAATACCCAATAGGCACTATTCTAAGAATATTATTATGAAATAATTCAACCAATATCTTATTGCGAAAAACAGCAAAGCCTAAAAGATTAACATGTATAACAAAAAAATTATACACCTTACCTTAGCATATGATGCAAAGTAAATAGTTAATTATATATTGAAGCTGATAATTATTGATATGAGTCAAATAACATTACTTAGATAATCTCTTTCGTTTATCCAATCAATGACTACCCAATCACGCGAAGAGTCACAGTCACAGAGAGGTAACACTGACCTTAAAGTAACACTTAATGTGATATAATCACCAGGGTGGATATGGCAGGCAAGATTAGCAGGAGATCGTGGTGATACTGATAACACATGCTATTTATGGCCATAAAGAGGTTTGAAACTAACAACCATCAAGGCACTACGGGCTCACCATAGCCCGTGCTACTTGGAACTTTGTTCCAGGTAGCGAATCTTTAACAACAACAACATAACAACCATCCATTCCCAGCTGGGGAATGAGGAACGCCAACTCTATCCTTTATCATGTCCTATAAAATCCCCCCCTCAAAATATCTTATAGAGATAATTATCAACAGATATTACTGAAGATAATGGATCACGGATCCAATTGCCTAACTGATTAACAGTAAAGATCACTGAGATGGCGCTGCTCAATTGATGGTAATGACGACTTCCACCGTAAAGGAGATAATGTGTGGCTGAAAGCAGTAGTTTAGTGGAAATTGAAGTAATTGAAAATTGAAGAGTTACGGGGCAGCGTAGAGAAATGTCTCAGCGCCTGAGGAACAAAGAGAGGGGGTCATGTGTCTCACCCCATACAGGTCCACTACATGAATGTATTGTGTGTAATACGAGTATTTTCTCATCATATGGCTAGTGAGAAATAGGTGAGGATATAGATAAATCGGGTTAAAAAGATTTATTTAAAGTTTTTTTTACTCATAAAGCCAGTTTTAATACTAGTTACAGATTATTCAAAATATTTTGTAACCTGAAATAAAAATCTTAGATTTTGGAAAAACTTTGAACGTTTTTTCACGTTCTTAACTTTAAAAATAATAAATCTTATTTATTCACCTAGGCAAGTTTTGGAAAAGGCTTTTGAGACGAAGCTCGTTAACAGCGAGGACTTTATTAACGAATCAGTTAGAAACGTAACCCATAAACAGATAAGAAATAAATATTCGAGGGGTGACTCCTGAAAGATGTGAAAATCATCGATACTAAAAGCAATTTCATGTAAAGTTCAGAGATGAAGCACGAGTGAAGGCTTGAATACAAATCGAGACTTGCCTCATTTTAACGTCCATCTCACTCTAACTTACAATTTGCGAGCGCACTCAGTAATAGGGAAGGTGTCCAGCAGCAGACTGGAGGAAGCTGTTCCCTTTCACTCAACTCTGTTTACCGAGTTGACGATATAAATATATATATATATATAATTGAGATGGAAGGATTCGTGTACTTAGACTCAGGGCGATACCTTGAATTGAGAAGAGAAGATATATTGATTGAAAAGATGGCTACATATAAGTGAGATAAGGGGGATATATTTGTGATTAGAGGACACATATGTTTGAGATGAGCGGACACATATGATTAGAATAAGAAGACACATATAATTGAGATGAAGCTATACATATTATGGAGAAGAGGGGGACCTAAATAAGTGTGATGATTGCTGCTCTGTGTCTGCTCCTCTATGTTTATCTGTGCTAGGATACAAAGAATAGATAGAAAAAGTTGATTTTACGTTGTTCATTTATTATGCACCCCTTACCTATCCCGTGGGCGGTGGTGAATCTATACCCATCCCGTGGGCAGTAGTGAACCTGCCCAATTTAGGTTAGGCACCATCCATTTGGCGATGGTGGAAAATATCAGAGTCACATAATGGGCTCACGAACTGATCCTCAAAATACATTCAGCTAAGCCAGTAAAAATCTTGTGAAGCTAGCTGCACTATTTAATGTATATGTCAATATTGTAGTTTGTCTAATAGTTTATAAACAGGCTTACAACAGACTCTGAGCCGAGCTGTTTACATCTATGGTGAGCCAATTACAGTTTGCTTATCACTGGTCTGGGTGATAAGCAAGTAATTACAAGTTTAGTAGGAATACAAGTTTTTACTCAAACAAAGTCCCGAACTTCTCAATGCCGAGGAGACTGACGCCTAAATGATCAGTCTTCATCAAGATGCGTGCAAGGCCCCAAATGATAACTTGACAGGATATCATTGATAATTCCGGGTTGACTACACCGAAAATCGATCAGGACTCAATGGAGCAAAAATGCAATACACCTCGCAGTTTGACGGGTTATTGACGGCTGTATTTCATTAAGACAGGTGCCCAAAGCTTACTAAGACGCTATGCAATTTGACGGATTAACTACCAGTTTGAATCTTAATCCTGGCTTAATTAATCCTGGGGGAAAGGATTAATTAAGCATCAGTGTACGTATCTCTTAAAGAAAATTGTGTAGTGTTGTGGTATAAATATGTTGTAATAATATTTATACTCAACATTGAATCACATATGATTCAACATTGAGCTTGAATCCTGTTTGTTAATGAAGAAAAACTTTTATAGAAAAAGCTTTTATAGTTAACCAAGCCATGACTAGAGATTATCTATGTTAAATACACACACACCATTTTCTAACAAGTCGATAACAACGTCGTTTAGCAATGTAGGAACCTTCGTTAAAACCTTCGTTAAAAACAGCGGTCAATACTACACACAGAGACTACACTAACGTGATGCATCAAATGAACAAATCCACAAGAGCCGTGATGAGGATTCGAACCTGCGTCCAGGAGCATCCCAGACACTGCCTTCATCCCAGTGTCTGGGATGCTCCCGGACGCAGGTTCAAATCCTCGTGACGGCCCTTCTGGATTTGTTCAGCGGTCAATACTCTCACGCAGTTCAACGGGATCTCCTCCCCTGTCTAATAGACCGGGAAATGTTATCTTCGATAGCGTGGTTATTACCACCCTCGCTTCGCTAACAAGAGGTAAAGGTTAAAAATCCTAGACAGGACCATATATTTCACCATTTGGCCAATTCACCCAGCCGTAATTGCTGGCCTGGTTGTATATCAATTCGCATATTGTGTTTTGAAAACAAATGACATTACAACGAGGTGTGGTGGCATACAATCGTTTTATTTCTGTTGCAAAGCTTATGCAACCACGTTGTTTGTAATGGGCAGTGCTAACACTACTGCCAGACCTCCTCACTTGGAAATGAAGCAACATTTTTGCAGTCTCCGTGGTGTAGTGGTAAGACACTCGCCTGGCGTTCCGCGAGCGCTATGTCATGGGTTCGTATCCTGGCCGGGGAGGATTTACTGGGCACAATTCCTTAACTGTAGCCTCTGTTTAACGCAACAGTAAAATGTGTACTTGGATGAAAAAACTATTCTTCGCGGCAGGGGATCGTATTCCAGGGACCTGCCCGAAACGCTACGCGTACTAGTGGCTGTACAAGAATGTAACAACTCTTGTATATATCTCAAAAAAAAAAAAAAAATTAGAGGCACTACCAGCAAATATGATTAAACTGAGAATGGAGAGACAATGAATGTCACGTATCATACAATATATTGACTTTAAAAGTGACTAATAACTAACCATTATCAGACGGAAAGAAAATAACTCAAAAAGGTAAACCAAAAAAATTCAAATTACATATTGCGACATTTTTCTTACAAAATAATGATCAAAATAACGAAGTGATTAATGCATAGCAAGACTTCGCGAGTAAAGATGAGGTGAAGCTTCTAAGTGATGAGTTAGGAGTATTATTGTAAGGTATCTCAGCAGAACAAGGCTGAAGAAAGTGTCAAGCGAGGCCTGCAGCCATTGCATTGTTGACTGCTCTTATCAGATGGTTATCTTGAGGTTATCTTGAGTTGATTTCGGGGCTTTAGTGTCCCCGCGGCCCGGTCCTTGACCAGGCCTCCACCCCCAGGAAGCAGCCCGTGACAGCTGACTAACACCCAGGTACCTATTTACTGCATTCAGGGTGAAAGAAACTTTACCCATTTGTTTCTGCCTCGTGCGGGAATCGAACCCGCGCCACAGAATTACGAGTCCTGCGCGCTATCCACCAGGCTACGAGGCCCCCTATGGTGTTGCAGACTCTTGCACCATCCCTCAGAGACGGCCGTAAACACCACGGGGGTCAGACTGGCCACAGACACCTTCAATATAGTGAGAGGAACACCTCGCCGTGAAAAGATTTAGCGACATTCACTCGTCCGCAGATAAAACCTGTGTGTACTTTTGTTTTTTTTTACCCGCCTTTTTCGGGTCATTCTTCAGCTCGACTAGATAATGGAGTCGACATATTTGGTCACACAAATTATGTGTTTAATCTGATTTGCTATAATTGTTTGGCTGTTTTATTTGTTCTTCCCTCCAATTAGTCAAGCCTCTGGCAGGGAGTCTGTTGGAGACACACTTATCACTGTTCATGCTCTAGTGCTCTTTTCATATATGTTCACCAGTGAAATATTTTCTCTCGTATGATAAATTTAACAACGACACTTGAGCAGGGAGCGGTATCAGAAGACTAACTTGACCAACTTAACTCTGTTGACCAGACCACACACTAGAAGATGAAGAGACGACGACGTTTCGGTCCGTCCTGGACCATTCTCAAGTCGATTCGAGAATGATCGATTCAAGTGATTCGACTTAAGAATGGTCCAGGACGGACCGAAACGTCGTCGTCGTCCCTTCACCTTCTAGTGTGTGATCTGGTCAACTTACTTTAGCCACGTTATTGTGACTCCTCGCCTGCACCTTAACTCGTTTTTTCCATTGCAGATGCAGGAAATTCCCCGCGACCTGTATCATCTTCCAAGACAAAAAAAAATGTTAAATTGTATAAAAAGTTTTTATTTTTTGATTATTTTTACTGTAGATTATTTCATAATAAAACTTGGAACAATCGTTGCATGTTTGTATTGTTTTTAGTTACCTTTTTGTTTGTTTTTTTTGTTTTTTTTTTGTATGCTGGATTGGGTTATAGTTCATGGGTCCCGCCTTCGCGGACGCCAGTTGACAATGATTTCTCGCATTCCTCTTTTTCTATCAATATCTACATTTGAAAATATGAATAGTGTTCACGTCTACAACCAGCTCATTTAGTTCATTCACTTTTCCTACGACTCTTTCATCTCTGTGATTCATTTCTTTCACAAGCATTGATCTATGCCCTTCGATCTATTGGCATTCTTCTGGTACATCAAAATATTTGAAGCGTCTCTATTCCCACCACTTGGCCTGGAGGGTAGAGCGACGGTCTCGCTTCCTGCAGGTCTGTATTCAATCCCCGATCATCCAAGTATTTTGGCACCATTCCTTCCCCCGCCGTCCCATCCCTAATCCTTATCCTGAGCAGTTCTCAGTGCTATGTAGTCTTCATGACTTGGCGCTTTCTCCTTGATAGATCCCTTCCCTTCTATCATATCGTCTCACTTTATCCTCTTTTTCTTGCGACGTGAACATCAGCACTTTTCAGTCCTACCAGCGCCATCCCTTGCAATTCTCGGACAAGCTTCGCTGCACAACTCTGAACCAATTTAGTTTTTCTTGCTTGCTTCGTGAAATGGGAGCTCTGTGTTGTGTGTGTGTGTGTGTGTGTGTGTGTGCGTGTGCGTGCGTGTCACCCACGACCACCAGTGGCAAAGAGCATTCATGTATAACTAATCAGCTCTAAACATTACCACAAAGAATGTTAACAACGACAGAACACTGAACGAGTGACACATAAATCCCACTTAACTTACTGTGGTGCTTCGACACTCTGCACTACATACCAGAATACACGCCCGGCCACACAAGAAAATACTGCACTACTATGCAAGGCAAATCAGGCCTTGCATAGTAGGCTGAGAAGTGCGTTCTGGCTACTAGGTACGACATATATATATATATATATATATATATATATATATATATATATATATATATATATATATATATATATATATATATATATATATATATTATATATATATAGATATACATATATATATATATATAAATAAAAAAAACTCTTTCCTCGAAGGATTTGAGCCCAGGCAGCCAGGGCTCCATGACCCTTGTGTCCAGTACTTTACCACTAGTCCACACTGACTGTACAAAAGAATTGGAAGTCATCTGACCCGTAACCCAATTCCCAACAACTCCCAGTGGTCATTGTGCACAGATATTTCACTTAATCTACGGGGGATACGCGCGTATCATTTGTATCGCGCAAATAATACACATGTATCCTCCAGCAGATGAAGTGATTTGATGAAATATCTGTTCCCAGATCGAAATGGTTCAGCACGTTTCCTTTCGCTTAATGCCTCTGTTCGTCTAGCATGAAATAGGTACCAATTAAGGTATGTTGTTCGTAGTCTGAGGTATTAGTTACATCTAAGTTGAGCAGGTACCCAATGGAGGATTTATCAAGCTCATTTATCTCACTATCGCCAGTCAATGATTTCAAGAGGAGGGTTAAGTCTCTTCTTTCATTCCTTTGCTGGTAAAAATTATCTCCTTCTGGTAGTTTTTAAATAAAAGGTAATCTATATAATTCGCTCATATTAGATCTAAACAAAATGCTTAGTGCTACAGTTTGCTCTAATTTATTTTTTTGTTCAGTTCTCAGAATACTAAAACAAAACCTTAAATTTTATGATGTTAGAAAATATAGAGATTACTTTGAAAAGACGTAAAAATTGCCATAAATATAAGCGAAGGTTTTAAAAATGCGTTTTACTTCCTGTAACCCCGCAAAATAATTATGATAAAGTATTTAGAAAAAAATATTCATTTTGTTATTATGAACAAATAGATTAAGGACAAATTATCCAAAAATATAGCAGCTATATTTTTGGTTAGGACGTTAATATGACAATGTTTACGATGCCTCAGACCGCTCCGTAATAACTCCAGGAGCTTGACCCATGCATGCTACTTCAGCAACAAAAACATTGTATTTGCCGGAACTCACAATCATTACATCATTAACTACTTCCACAAGTTTATTCAGGAAGACCTAACTGGCATCACAAATAAGTTAATAATTACTATTAACATCGATTATTAACAGTAACATTCCTCCAAGTTACAGCCCCGCTCCTGTGCCGGCTAAGTCCACTGCGAGCTCACTATAAGTGCTACTTCTAACTTTTTGTTCCCAGTAGCTGAATCTTAAACAAAAAGCAACATTCTGTCTGAGCGCCACCAGATTGTTGTTGTTATTTTAGATTAAGTTACTCAGAACGAAATGTTCATGTAGCACGGGCTATGGTGAGCCCGTATTCCCGCCACCGGGAATAGGGTGAGACTTGATAGTTAAAAGTGACATGTTTTTCCTGACTGAGGTTAGGTGAGCACTGATTTTTCCCCAAGTAAATCAAGACAAGCACCTCTCCCCCGACCCCAAGAGACCTCTGGCGGTAAGAGGCACAACCAAAAATCTAGACTTAATTACGTAGATGTGCCTAATCGCTCACAGGCACTCAGAACACACACATGAAAACCAAAAAAGTGGAAGGGGGCTTTTAAATGCTCATGTTTCAGACACAAGCTTCTTAAGACATTGCAAAGCTCTCTTTGCATTTGCATATTGGCTGCAGGATTCCATTACCATATATATTCCTTTCTATCACCAGTCTTCATCACTTCCTCTTACGTCGAGAAATGCAGTAACGAAGGGGAAGATTGTTAACGGAGAACCGTTCTATTAATCAACTGTGTATTCTAAGATGATCTAGAAACCAATTAACCTTTACACACCAGAAAACCTCCTTTCAGTGGCGATTTACAACCTGTCTCACACAACTCTTGGAGCTAGAACGAAGCTTACTGCTTGCCAGAGTTAATCCTACTTTCTTCTGATTGGACCGTGCACCTTATCTCTTCCATCGTGGCCAAATGTAATTGGTGAAATAACTGTTCTTCTCTATTGGAGTAATATAGCAACGAGATATAACCATAGAAATATTTTGAAGGTTCTGAATTCGGTCTTTTATCACATAAATTAATTGATTTGATTACCAATAATCGTCTATAACTCCAAACTAATTCTCTTACCAACATCACATAGCATGTTTTATGTTAATGCTCAGCATGGGGAAAGGTCTCTAAGGATGAGTTATGGAGAATGAAAGTCCTGACATAGGCGCTTCAAAATAAAGTTCCTCCATGCGTGGCTGTACCTTTCAGAGTGCCCTTTCAGCGGTATTTTCAGAGTACCTAACTTTGTTTACTTGGTACATTAGTTTAACGGTTATGAGCAAGATCTTAGGGTATGGCTTTCGTAAATACGAGGACAGGGAGCCTGGACGCAAGAGGAAGCCTGGACGCAAGAGGAAGGCTGGACGCAAGAGGAAGGCTGGGCACAAGAGGAAGCCTGGACGCAAGAGGAAGCCTGGACGCAAGAGGAAGCCTGGACGCAAGAGGAAGCCTGGGCACATGAGGAAGCCTGGACGCAAGAGGAAGCCTAGACGCAAGAGGAAGCCTGGGCACAAGAGGAAGCCTGGGCACAAGAGGAAGCCTGGACGCAAGAGGAAGCCTGGACACAAGAGGAAGGCTGGACGCAAGAGGAAGGCTGGACGCAAGAGGAAGCCTGGACGCAAGAGGAAACCTGGACGCAAGAGGAAGCCTGGACGCAAGAGGAAGTCCGGACGCAAGAGGAATCCTGGACGCAAGAGGAAGCCTGGACGCAAGACATATCGTAATTCCCTTTGGCCAACGACTAACACTGCACATGATGTAGCCCACAACAGTTGCCCAGTTCCCCCTGGTACCTATTTACTGCTAGGTGAAGAGAGGCATCAGGTGCAACGAAACGCGCCTGAACGCCACACCCGGTCCAGAAATCGGACTCGGCTCCAGTTAGCGAGTAGATTGAATCACTGTAAATTGTACGTTATTTTTCTAAGGCATCTTTGTAAAACTAGAATAACTAAGCCTTCCATTTAAATATTACAGTTGAACATGACCCACATTACAGAACCTATATTTAAGGAGAGACAATTGTAATGACTCTTACTAATGAGCTGTAATGTAACAAGCTCACTACCAAGTTAGTCAGTCGCTCCAGACACCAGTAAATACAGAACAATCTACTGTATCCGCCATAAGGAAACCCATAACTCAGAGTGCCTACACTAACCATTGATTCTTCCCGCCAGCGGCGGCTGGCTTATTGCGCGGCCCCCATACTCCTCCTGAGAGCGGTAGCGCAAAAGGATTCCAGAGTGCATAAATGGTCTTAACCAGACCTCGGTGGATGTTTGACATTAGCAATTTATCCTCACCATATGTGCACTCCCCCCAGCCGCACCTTCCGACGAGACTAAACACATTTTGGTATGTTGATCGTCAGCTATCCTCTCCATAACGAGCGTAGGGAACGACCGAGAAACGAGAACGAGCTTGTTGCCTCTGCTAGTCACTCCACAGCTCTCTGGATTGTATTAGTCAGGGCAAAGGAACTCGGGTACTTGGAGAGTGGCTAATATGTTGGGATTGTTGCAGAGAAGAACCTCACACGAGTGTATCTTTCGTGTACTCAGGGAGACAGTCTAATTGCAGAGCTTTTCTGCAACCTCGGGCTCAACAATTAGCAAGAGCAGGTGGGCGGACGTCTGTCAGTGATTAGGGAGCGAGGGTTGGTTGGTCAGTAGCAAGTGGTTGGGTATTTTTCATCGGCAAACATGTGGTGGGCAGTGAGCAACAGGTGAGTGGGTATTATTGAGCTGCAAGTGGGTTAGCAGGTCGTGGTGGGGCATAGGTGGGCACAGTTAGACCACCAGGTGACGACTGGATACTCATAACTGCAGTAGTTAGCACCTCACGTCTATTGGCAGCCACTACCTGCGTAAGTTTTCACAGTTGGAAACTACATGAAGACTAAACCACACACCTTAAAATGAGGAGACGAAGGCGTTTCTGATGAAATTTCTTTCATACCAAACCTGTTTCCAACGCTAGTACCACTGTGCTCTATCTTCCCTTCATATCTGAACTCAAAAATCTCACTAATACCCCTTCGTCCTCTTGACATAAAGTTCGCCTTTCGACAAACTAACACTCTTCGTAACAATCTGGTTCACACTGTTCCTCCTGCTGCTAAAGCTGCTGGTGTCTACTCTATTTCCTGTTCGTCCTGTCTTCTTCAATACTTTGGTGAAACTGGCCGTACACTTAATGACAGACTTAAGGAACACAAAAGAAGTGGTAAGTCTGCAGACACTAATAATGCTCGCTTCTGTCATGTTAGGCATTCTAATCATCTTATTGATTGGTCCTCTTCTAAAATAATCTTTCCTGCCTCTACTCTACACAGACGCCGTCTTGTCGACTCAGCTCTGATACACAATCTATCCAACATGAACTTGAGTCCTGGCTTCGTTGCTGTGGACTCTTCCCTTTCACAGTATATACTCAAATGTTCTAAACTTTCTAACCAACGCGACTTAACATAAGCCTACCCTTCCTTTTTCTCTTTTTTTTTCTTTCTCCTCTTTATCTTACGTTCCCATTATTACTCCAAATATTACCCCTTTACACACCTTTTACATCTATCCCATCCATACGTTTCGCCTTCCTCTTACCACGAAGATATTCGTGTCACAATCGACTTGAGAATGGTCCAGGACGGACCGAAACGTCGTCGTCCCTTCACCTTCTAGTGTGTGGTCTGGTCAACATATTCGTGAGCCGCAACTTTCCATAGTACTTTCCAAGGACTTAGGAAGGAGGGAGACAGGGGTATCAGAGGGACTAAACAGGCGGAGTAATGTCGATAACTGCGTAGGATGATTAAGTTCAATCAGTATAACGACTCCTGACCACGAACAACGAAGTCTTTCGTTATTAGGGAGAGTCAGCGTAGTTTGTTAACGCGTGAAACTGCGTGTCTTAAGCCTCCGCGCGTTGCCTAATGATCATACACTCATTTACATATAACGAAAATAAAAAAACAAGTGACAGGATGAACAACCAGGGGGCCTCACTACCCATTAAGGGGGTGTTGTACATGCTGCTATAGCAGTATGCCACTCACAGGATGAATGACTGCTCAATAAACTAGCCTTTGGGGGAAATATAAAAATTTAAGGCGTTCTTGTGCTAGTGGAGCCGAGCGCTGCTGGCAGAGGCCACGCAGACCTCTCTGCCTGCTCCCGGAGCAGCCTTTGAATGGTCTGTAAATAGCCGCACCTTTTATGGCCCAGGACGCAACAAGTCATGTGCAGCAAGTGAATACATACCACTATTGGCTGGCCCGTCCTCTCTGCCACTCCTAGATAACAGGCCAGCCTCACCTGGGTGCTGCCTCCACACCCTCACAACCACTATCTGCCTCACCTGGGTGCTGCCTCCACACCCTCACAACCACTATCTGCCTCACCTGGGTGCTGCCTCCACACCCTCACAACCACTATCTGCTTCACCTGAGTGCTGCCTCCACACACCCTCACTACCACTATCTGCCTCACCTGAGTGCTGCCTCCACACCCTCACAACCACTATCTGCCTCACCTGGGTGCTGCCTCCACACCCTCACTACCACTATCTGCCTCACCTGGGTGCTGCCTCCACACCCTCACAACCACTATCTGCCTCACCTGGGTGCTGCCTCCACACCCTCACTACCACTATCTGCCTCACCTGGGTGCTGCCTCCACACCCTCACAACCACTATCTGCCTCACCTGGGTGCTGCCTCCACACACCCTCACTACCACTATCTGCCTCACCTGGGTGCTGCCTCCACACACCCTCACAACCACTATCTGCCTCACCTGGGTGCTGCCTCCACACACCCTCACAACCACTATCTGCCTCACCTGGGTGCAGCCTCCACACCCTCACAACCACTATCTGCCTCATCTGGGTGCTGCCTCCACACACCCCTTCTCATCACCTCTCAACAAATACCTTACTATTAACTCTTCGTTCGACCTTTCACAGTGACATCCTGCGACATTTTAAAAGTGACTTCTCGCCGCCCCGCGACCTCTTCATGTGACTTCCTCTCACGACGTCTCACGTGACCTCTTTGGGGTGACATCTTCCCGCGACCTTAACTAGGGTAATCTCCCCCTCGAGCAAATTCCAGTAGCCTCTTCTTGGGGGTTCCTCACTTCTGCCCTCAAGTTACCATTCCCATAATCTTAATTAACCCCTCTAAACACACTACGTAACTACGATGTTGCTACAACTTTCGAACAAGTTGTTAACAACTATCAATAGCCAGGTGTAACAACTTTCTAACACGTCATAAAATCTTTATAACAAGTTGTAACAACTTTCTAACACGTCATAAAATTTTCGTAACAAGTTGTAACAACTTTGTAACAAGGTGTAGGACTGTATCAATAGGGACCGTTACACCGCGTTTCAGCAGAGTTAACTACCATGTGAGTCGTTATGCGCCATCCATCACTGTGTCCTCGAACAAGTCACCATGCAGGTCGGCGTTCAATCCCTGACTGTACGGGCGGTTTGACACCATTCCTTTCCCCTCCGTCCCATCCCAAATCCTTATCCTGACCCCTTCCAAGTGCTATATAGTCGATATGGCTTAGCACTTTCTCCTGACTCCACTTATTCTATTTTCCTTTTCCATAATGTCTTTCCCTAATCACCTTCACATTGTCCAGTTACGAGCCTCTGTTATTCCAGCTAGATATACCGCCAAGTTCCCTTCCACATGCCAGTATACTCAACAGATATGGCCATTATATTATGCCATAGTATGCCAAGTTATGCCTCTCGACAGGACGTTTAATAAGTAATTTTAGGGCTGTACCAGACGAGGCTTTTGCAGTTTCCCTACACTACCCATTCCTTTCCGGACACCTCCTTCGTCTCTTCCCCCTGTCCACCTTCCTTGCCTCTTCCTCCCCTTTCCCCCTTGGTCATTTCCCTTCCACCAATATTCCTTCCTCATCCCCTTCTCCCAGGCAATTTAATATTAAGAATGCCTTTCTCTCCCTTCTCCCCCCCCCCCTCCTCCTCTTTCCCTCCTCTCCCGTCTAACCCCAAACGTCAGGCCTCTAACTTTAGACAGACAGACAGACATTCCATTTTACAGTATAGATTAGTACCCTCTACACGTTTTCAGAGAAACTCTTCTGTTTTGAGAGCAAACCTCCCCCCTTCCCCCCCCCCTAACCCTTCTGTGACGAAGCCTACACGAACACAGCCCAATATGTTCCACACTCTCCATATACCCACCCCACGCAGCCCCCACACACTTCCCAGAGCCCACATAACCCCCGTCCGTTCCCAAACTAAGCCCAGCACAGCTCCGCATCCTCATCTTAAGCAGTTATATAACCTGTGAAACTTTCACACGCAAATTTTCACTCCATACTATCTCTTTAATCGAGCAATTGCAACTTTATTACTATTTCCAAGTAATTATTTTATCCTCAGAGGAATACAAACTAAATACTATTACCTTTTTAAACGTTATCAGCAAATGCTTTTACTTTTAGAATACATCCAATTCAGTTTTTTATTTGAATTTAGTTTAAATAATTACTTCTGATTTACATCACTAATTAAGTAACACTGTTGCCTAGAATTTTCATCCCATGAAAATCACTCTTCGTCATATTATTCCAAGACAAATTATATTTCGCTCATTTTCCTTTCCAAGTAGTTATACTATTTCACTCTTCATTTTTAAGGTATTTTCTGTCTAAAATATCTGTGGAAATGTCTTTCTCCATAACACTTCCGAAGTAATAATTTTCCACATTAAAAATAATCTGGAAGAAATTCTCTCATTTTTAAAACTCTTGTCAAGCATTTATTTCAGCTTAAAAATTCTATTCAGGCAGTTGTCTCAACAGTTAAAACTTTCGTCGAGTAAAATTTTCACCATGAGAATCCTCCAAAGCAATATTCACACTTCAGAACACACACTATATAAATTTTCACACTTATTAGAGGCCGTCCAAGCAGCTCACCCATTTAGTTCCTTTCCAAGAAATTTTCTCACAATTAACACCCCTCACAATTTATGTGTATTACCCTCAAAATCATTTCCAGGCAATTTTCTTATTTTCAAAGGTTTCACCCCAATAAATTTTCTTCAAGACTCTTTGCATACATTTTTGTCTTCCACTCTCTTTAAGATAATCCCCAAACAATTAGTTACTCTTCAAAACACTCCGCAAACAATTCTTTCATTATCAAGACACTCTGCTAATCATCTCTTCCAGCAACAACGCATACAATCATCTAAAGACACTCAACAAACAATCCCCTTCTTCTAAAGGACACTTTGCCAACAATTATCACCTCTCCAGGACACTAACACAAACAATTCTCTCCTCTTCACGACCATTACTAATAAACTCATTCACATTTGAGTCCTACCCAAACAACTTTCCCTCCAGTGGGTGCCTTGAGCAGATGAACTGCTTAAGGCACCTCACCCACACCCCTACACACCCCTACACCCCCACCTACACCCCCACCCACACCCCTGCACACCCCTACACCCCCACCCACACCCCTACACCCCCACCCACACCCCTACACCCCCACCCACACCCCTACACACCCCTACACCCCCACCCACACCCCTACACACCCCTACACCCCCACCCACACCCCTACACACCCCTACACACCTACACCCACACACTGTGGGGTGTTGGGGGTGGGGGGAGTGCGAGCAACGGCTCAAGGAGAAAGAACAATTTAACCAAGTATTGAAACAGGTTTTCGGTTTTGTCACCTAATTAATTCTAGCAGCAATTGCCTATTCTGTGCGTACTCACCTAGATGTACTCACCTAGTTACAGAGTTTGCAAAGGGCGAGTATCAGTTCCTAAGCCCCGCCTCTCTGCCATTAATAGCTTAATGCAGAGACTGTTTTTCTCACTTAAAAAACTGATAGTTTTGTAAAGTTGAGAATAATTACTGAGCATCATAATATGGCCACAATGGGGTTAATTTAAGTACGTTTTGCCCGGAATCTCAAGTCTATTAACAAGAGACTAAGAAGCTGGCATAACACGGCGCCCATCCAACCTAGGTTGTACACGCAATTATCCACAATTACAATTATTAAACGACAAAAAATATGACCGCCTCCCACACCCCACAGTTTACTTGATCTCTAAAACATATCAGCCCGTCCTCCTAATGTTCCCCAACGTCAAAAAAACAGTCGTACTAAGGTGCCCTTTTCCCAACCTACAACAGGACCCCAAAACAGAAAACGGAACAGTATATCAATTTCGTGAACCGCTACTATTTTCTAGTACGACAGTTATTGGACTTCAAGTTCAAGTTCGTTTATTGAGATAAGAAAGAAATACATCTCAAAGGGATAGAGTAGCTTAGGCTATTTCTACCCCCCTATTGGACTTAGATAAATTATAAGTCATAATGTGACGTTCTATTTCGAGGACGAGATGAAAATGTAAAATTGTGGAGACAAGGTAGAACTTACCTTAAAACTGATCGTTTCCTGTCCCTCGAGGATCTGGACATACCTGTAATAGCATCAAATCGAATTAATTATATAATCAGTTGAAAAAGCTTCGATGCATTTCATTGCTCATACACCATATATATATTTATAATACAATCACCTCTATACCATCATATTTTAATCCATATAACAATCACCTCAGATAAAGGTAATTTTGGCGATTGTTTTTGTTGAGTTTAGGCCCATGACGTCAGTGGTGCTGGAAGCGCCCTCTGGCATTCACTTGAAGGGTAAAACGCATGGCCCGACGTCTCCTGACGTCTCCTGACGTCTCCTGACGAACACACACATCCCCAGGAAGCAGCCCGTGGCAGCTTTCTAACTCCCGTTGGCTGAAACTATAACGCACCTTGCGGCGAATATATCTGAGTATTAAGAACATACTAACCTTGCCTTGAAGGGTGCGGGCGCTGGGGAACCTGGCCTAACCAACCAACACCACCACAGAACAATGGTTTCGAAAGGAACGAATAATTAAAACACTCGCTACAGAGACGCGCCGACGGTATAGGTTAAGTAATAGTTGTAAATAAGAAGCAATAAGATGCTTATCTTAACATACTAAGAAGGTTAGGTGAGGTCGGTGTTTTCTATGAAGCTTTTCAAGGTAAACTAAAATATTCACAATCAATTAGTATGTCACATATGCCCTTATTAAATAAGCCAATATTGACTATAAGCAAGTGTGAGAACGGGTTGCACACACCAACTAATGACAATTCGCTGACTGCGTTCCAATATTACAGTAACCAGCAAATATAGCTCATTGAACACTCCAAGGTAGAATGAATAGGCTTCACTTCACACGTTAACGTTGTTCGCATCAAGGAACAACCATAACTTAAGCCTTAATGATCACATCAGCAGAAGTGAAGAGATCAATACCTTTTCTTTCGCGTTTTCAATGTATTTGCTCATTAACCAGCCCGTCATTATTAACAAAGGCCAAGGGTTCGTTAAACCAGCCGCCAAACCCCCTGTTTATGAACGAACAACGGTTTACACACAGCTAACAACTGCTTCACCCACGTATTACAGACACACATAATCGCCAACAGAAATTAAACACCTAACCTAAACTATGCCTATAACAGTACATTGAATTATTATTGTATAATTATATAAATTTATATAGTGAACAAACTTATTTTGATTGGGAAAAGTGGGGGAAAACTGCGTCTCGGGGTACCAGCTGCCCCCTTAAACGAGACTCACCAGAGGAAGAAATAGCCTAACAAATAGGTAGCCTAATAGTTTGAATTGACTGTTCAAACTATTAGAAATAGCCTAATAGTTTGAATTGACTGTTCAAACTATTAGAAATAGCCTAATAGTTTGAATAGTCTCAAACCCTTCTCGAGACGGTGGTTTAAACCCCGTTAGTAACTAGATAATGTTTCATCACAGTCCAGCCTTAAAACATCAGGCCGTTTTCATTAATAAAAGCCAAATGCTCGTTAACTCGGCTACCAAGCCACTTGTTTATGAAGGAAGAACGCTTTCTGCCCGCGACTCATATCAGATGACGTTCGAACATTTCTCGAAAAGAGCTTCGCTGTTCGAATTCTCCGTTCAAACTAACTCTCTGTAGATGCTTCACTTAAGTTTTACAAATGCAAATATATTGTTAACAGATCTTAAACACCTTCCCTACGCCTAAATATGCACATATTGGTATACAGAAAAACATTAATAAATATTCGAGAAAATCCTAATTTTGAATGAATACTAGTTTGAATGAATGATAAATTCCTCTTTGAGGACAACCCGTCCTCGACTCAAGTCCATTACATCCAGCGGTCGACCCCACAGACGCATTCATAAATTTTAATATGCTGTTCATTCAAAACGGGAATTTTCTCAAGTATAAATTAATATTATAATATTGTGCATATATAGGCATAGGTTAGGTTAGGTTAGGTGTTTAGGTTCTGTTGGCGATTATTTGTATTTGTAGTACGTGGGTGAAGCATTTATAGCGTTGTGATTCGAACAAAATTCGTCAGTGAAACACTTGTTCCGGATATGTTCATGTTCGAACGTCAGCAGTTGTGAGTCGTGTGTAAACCGCTTTTCATTCATAAACAGGGGGTTTGGTGGGTGCATGGAATCACTTTTGGATCTTTGTTTGGAGGACGGGCTGGATAAATTCCTCTTTGAGGATGATCGGTGAATGAACGAGCATTGCCTGAGGGTTCTGAACCTCTGACAAAATGCTTCATTAATTTCTTTCAAGTTCAGTACCTCTCTTATTATCTCACCCACGTAATTAGCGTGCAGATAATTCACTCTGTCTTCATAAATATTTGTTCAATGCCCGTTAATCCGGATCCCACCTCACCAGTTTAGGAAAGAAAAACACTACACACAGCTCATAACTGATGATGTTCGATATTTTTAATCTCGAACAGCCAACTCCTCACTCACATTTTATGTTCGAATCTCAATTCTCGAAATTCTTCAACCCACGTACTTCAAATACAAATAATTGCCAAAGGAAAATATACACAACCAAACTTAGGAAAACAACGAGAGAGAGAGAGAGAGAGAGAGAGAGAGAGAGAGAGAGAGAGAGAGAGAGAGAGAGAGAGAGAGAGAGATAAAGAGAGAGAGAGATGCAGAAAGACAGAGACGGAAAGTGACAGATGGAGACAGTGAGAGCTAGAAGGTAGAGAGAAAGAGAGACGAGAATTTAAATATTCAGGAAAGATATTACATTTCTCATATTATTCATGAGCTGGTTATTATTCAGATATTAAAATGTGACTGCGTTTACGTATATCCTGCTGCCATAAAGGTCCAAAATTTCATTATAATCCCAAAGCGCTGAAAATTAAATACCAGCAAACAGAAATTCGTGTAAAATAAATTTACATTACAGAATTTTACACCCCCAAAATCTTTTTTATATATGATAAAATGTGTATGATTGTATTTCACGTGAATAAAGACTTGAGAGCCATGAATGAGAACTTCTCGCTCGTAAGCACAAGTGCACAATGTAAATAGTTATGGCTATCGATATAGCCATATAGCCCTCGATATAGTACAATATCCATATATACTACATCATATATATACTTATATATATATATAAAAATATCATCATATATATACATCATATATATACATATATATACATCATATATATATATCCATATATACTACATATATCCATATATACTACAATATAAACAATCACCAAGCAAATACCTCCAACGACAAAATATAATTGAAAAAATTGCACAGGAAACTAAGGCTCTCTGATAATCATATGAATTATGAATAACCAGCCTAAAATAAATACTAACACTGAGATAATTTATCCTGATGAATGTCAACAAAATGAGGTGTTTCGCATATGCTCAATCTCCCACAATATTATACAATAATGTTCATTCTCTCAGAGCAAACAAACAGATGGCGTCATCAGCATACGACTTACATTCTGGGATAAAGTGTCCCAGGGATGTCTAAGGGTCAAGATATCTAAGTGTAACATTCCTTAGACGCTGACAAGTGTCTAAGGGATCTATGACTATGACTTCGTGGAATAATGTTTATGATAACAGGATCGTACGTGTTGTCGCTGGGAAAAGACGGGACACAAAGGTTGAATTTGGCCAACACAATCAAGCCATCTTAAACATGAGAGATTTTGACCAGTTTGTAAATGAAGCAGTAGACTGTAAATGCTGGTGAAGATGTTAAAGGAAAAGGTGTATTGAGGCTTTCCTGAGTTTTTACATTGTACTTTCCACGAACAAGGAAATTCATTTAAACATGTGGTGTTTAACGTCAAGGCACCGGCTACTGGTGGCGGGAGATTGATTAAATTTAAGCCACCCAAGAGGTGGCACGGGCATGAATAACCCGTAATGACTGGAAAGGTTATGGAGGGTCTGTGCAAGGCATTGAAAGTAGTTGACCAGACCACACACTAGAAGGTGAAGAGACGACGACGTTTCGGTCCGTCCTGGACCATTCTCAAGTCGATCACAATCGACTTGAGAATGCTCCAGGACGGACCGAAACGTCGTCGTCCCTTCACCTTCTAGTGTGTGGTCTGGTCAACATACTTTAGCCACGTTATTGTGACTCATCGCCTGCATTGAAAGTAGTGTCGATCACAGTGCCTATTTGACAACCATACAATGATTTCCAAACATAAACTCCTGGATGGAAAAGAACGAAGTGCTCCCGAGCTGAGGCTAAAGTCAGTATACGATGCAAAGCGTCCAAACGATGAAGACTCGAGGTTGAAGCCATACCGAATACACGTGAGACATAATCCCCAAATAAACTGCACTAGGGAGGTGCGCAATATGAAGAGTGTCCGTCTATCTGATCTATCTCGGAGCATGCAACGAGACTCAGTATGGTCAGGAGACAAGTTAGTGCATTCAACGTGCAGGTGATGAAGAAGGAACACCCAAGATAAGCATGCGTCCAATTAATATTGACCCGAAGAGATTGATTGATTGATGAAGATTAAGCCACCCAAAAGGTGGCACGGGCATGAATAGCCCGTAAGTGGTGGCCCTTTTGAACCATTACCAGTATCAAGAGCTGATACTGGAGATCTGTGGAGGTGCGACTGCACCCTGCGCGATGGGAGATGTCTCCTGTGGATTCGAAGAGATTGATTGATTGATGAAGATTAAGCCACCCAAAAGGTGGCACGGGCATGAATAGCCCGTAAGTGGTGGCCCTTTTGAGCCATTACCAGTATCAATAGATGATACTGGACATCTGTGGAGGTGCGACTGTACCCTACGTGACGGGAGATGTCTCCCGTGGACCCGAAGAGTTTCACACTGTCCTAATATACAGATTAACTTCCGCAAAGGCCTTAAGATAGGCCACATGCATCCTATCAATAGTCATAGACACAAAGTTTTCTAGTAGAGAAATAAAAGCAGTATTTAGTAAGCCTGGATGATACACTGTCTATCCCAAGTTGGAGCCAGCGTTAAATAAGGTTAAAATCCCTCCCGCCGCCCGCAAAGGGTGACACTGTCAACATAAAGTTTGGTATAAACTCGGTGGGGGAGAGAGAGCAGGTTAAAACCATAAAGGTCAATTATAAGAGACTAGCGTCCCGGGAGACATTTAATGGTGTGTTTTTGCGACTTTTACTTCTCCTGTCTAAGTAAATCGTATAAGGTATGCCGTCTCTAAAGGCAGACTTTCATATTGGGGCGATATTTCAACAAATGTGTTGTAATGTCACGTCAGAATGATAATGCGTGCGGGGAATTTATTCTACAGGCAGGTGACAAAGGTCGTGTCAGCTCAGTTATTATGGAATATATTTTGCAATCAGGTGAGGCAAAATTGAGGGAGTTGAGCAAGATTGTGGGGGAGAGCAGGGGGGGGGGGGAGTCAGACCAAACAGAGGGTAGGACAAAGAAGCATAGAACTCAGGTCAAATGACCGGAAGGACAAGGGGAAATGGACGTGAGGTCAAATAGAGGGTAGGGTAAATGAGCATGGAATTTAAGTCCAACATATCGGGACGTCTGCATGTTGGGGTTCTGCTGTTATCAATGTTGATGACACAGTTGATGAATTAATCGACTTGAGAATGGTCAAGGACGGACCGAAACGTCGTCGTCCCTTCACTTTCTAGTGTGTGGTTTGGTCAACATATTTCAGCCACGTTATTGTGACTCCTCGTCTTCATTTTGATGAATTATATTAACTGGGGCTAAATCTAGATAAGGAAAGTGGCAGACACTCATCAAGTGAGTTAATGAATGACAGTGGTAACCCTGAGTGTGCTCATTGGACGGACGTAAGTGCTGATAGGGTAATTGGCTGAGCCAGGCAACTAATTACTCAAGAGTTCCGGTATTATGACGGAGGAAGCCAAACAGGCTAACAGAAAAACGTCACTGATACGTGCAAGAGGACGCTGACGAGTACTCTGATTACCTGCCGTTGTTGTTTTATAGTCAGCCAATCTGAACAAAATCTCCACGTAGCACGAGCTATAGTGAACCCGTAATCGGATTACCTGTCCTACTATCATGTTATCCTGCTATCTACACCACACCTGATGTGGGGTCAAAACTGTAGATGTTACAGGTTTTGGACCCCTACGTCACCTGCCGCCGTGATACGCCATCATGGTACCGGTATTCCATGATGGCGGCGGCTGCTTATTGGCTGATGGTGGTGGTTGACTCTACACCGCCTCAGCCACCAATTATTATTTTAGGAGCCAAATGTGGCGAGTGTAAACACAGTCCGATGAACACATAAGGCGCTATATAACGACCTTACCACTATATCCCATTCCCGTATTTGGCTCCTATAGAAATATTGAGCTACGAGAGAGAGAGAGAGACAAGATCTATGGCTCACAGGTTGAGGTATGGTCTTACCTGAATAGGAAACGCGATAGTTAGAAAAGCAAATGAGAGTGAGGGAGCTTATTGTGGCTCCATACTAATGGAATAGATTTATACAATACGTGGCAGAAACTAGCAGCTTAGCATTGAAGCTCGAACTAGTTCGTTTTTGGTGTGATGTGATGTTTGTAGTGTGAGTGCAACCCTTCCTCTTAAAAATAACGTCAATATGCGCGCTATGGCCAAATTTGGACGTAATTTGAAATGAAATCGACTCACAAAAGTGACGTTCTGTTCCGTTTTCTGTTTGAGTCGTCCGGCCGACTCTGTAAGGTTAGAATAGGAGACTTTCAATTAACGTTTTTCATAACGTTTTGAAATTTTATGAGAATTTCCTGCCCACCTAACCTATCATAGGTCCCTTAACTTACTATTGCTGAAAAAAAATCCCAAATTTATTTTCATTTTTTTCAGTCTCAAATTACGTCCACTTTCGGCAATACGGGCCAAAAGCGACGTTATTTTTAAGAGGACAGGCTGCAGTGGGTTTAGTACAGTATTCTCGTCATTGTATATGATTGCATATACCGTGTTCATTATTTTCTTGTTTAGGGCTTCTATCCCTATGACTGGAATCCAGCATACGTATTATAATTTATACAACGTTTCGAACCTACAAGGTTCATTCTCAAGTGAGGAGACAGATTGATTGACTGATGAAGATTAAGCTACCCAAGCGGTGGCTTAGGGATATACTGTGTGCTAAGCGCGCATTTAAATCGTCAGTCCTTACTATGTAGCAAGGGCTTCTCTCCTATGATTTTTTTTGGGGGGCATCTGATTGAAGATGACAGGTCACGCGCCTCGTCAGCTTAGTCGACGTCATACCTGTGTACTTAGATTGAAGGCTACATCCTTCATGGGGGGGGGGCAGGTGTACATGTACACCATCTTCGACGGCTGTAGAGAGTTCTTAGTTGGCTTCGGGCAGGTTTTAATGAGAAGATCAGTGGTCTTTGTTTTATAGTATGTAAAGATGTCTATGTTTTGGTTAGGGGGTTTGGGTTGTTGCTCATTTACGGATTATTTATTTCCTTATTCTTTTCTCATTCGTATATTCACTGCGCATGGAGGATTTGCAATATAATTTTATTGGAGGTGTTGTGATTTCTGTTCTAGGTTCAGGATTATACCACCGGTCCAAGTGTCATCTTGTGGTAGTGTTTATCTCATGCTTACTGTTCACCAGTACTTGTTCACCAGTACTTGTTCACCAGTACTTGTTCACCAGTACTTGTTCACCAGTACTTGTTCACCAGTCATTGTTCACCAGTACTTGTTCACCAGTACTTGTTCACCAGTACTTGTTCACCAGTACTTGTTCACCAGTTATTGTTCACCAGTACTTGTGTTATCCTTAAAAACTCCCTACTCACGTTGCTCCATTCAGAGCCGTGGGTAAAAGGTCAACGAAGATAAGCATTGAGAACACTGGCTTTATATCTATAGGGGACCCTCACTCCTACAGTTTAGACATAAACCTGTGTTTGTTGGCTTGGTATAGTCGCTGGTGATCAGAGATGGTTCTGTTTTTTGTTATTAACACATCCAGGAAAGGCCGAGACTGTTATCACTATTTTCATGGTCGTGAGTGTCTAGAGTCTAGATAGCATTTTAGCAAGTTAATTCTTCTAGGTCTTTGACTACTACGAAAATGTTATTGGCTTAATGGAAGTATTTAGTTTTGGCTTGCTACAGAAGATGCTTTCTTCACTGTCATTAATAATGTATCTTAATAGAATACGTCCTTAGTGTTCACTAATCATGTATCTTAATAGAATACGTCCTTAGTGTTCACTAATAATGCATCCTAATACAATACATCCGTAAAATACACTCATAATGCATTTTAATAGAACACGTCATTTGAATGCAGTCATAAGATATCTAAATGAACTCGTCCCTTGAATGCACTCATAAAATAATGCATCTAAATAGAATACACTCCCATTGTCAAGCTTTCTCCAGATGCATTATTTCACTACGATCCCCCTCCCCCCTCAAAAAAAAAAGCGCTCAACGGATATTTTATTAGGCAAGGAGCTGCTCCCAAAAGCAGACAGATGCTATTGTAAAAGATCTATAAAAATTCCTTGCCTGAATGAATCTTGCGCTAAGGTGTCATGTTTATAGCTTTACGGCGAGCTGGTAATTGGCCATTCTCACTGTAACAACTATGTAGTACTTAGGTGAAGGCGCGCTAAAGGTCATTTCTCTTTTTGTTCTGTTTTTAGATTGTTCATTTGTTCCAGAAGCACAGCAAAATATGCATGGGAACATTTAAGTGGAGGGAGCATGCAGACTCGCTGTCATTGTTCCTGGGAGTCTCGGGACTCGAGTTTGCATACACAGTAGCTTATCAGCCCTAAAATAGGCATTTGTTGATTAGTTTTATTTTCATAAATTAGACATAGATCTCAGTCCTCGAAATAGCTTTTTTTTGCAAGACCTCGATTAATTTTCTCCATTTGCTATATAGTTGGATGGTTTAATGCCACAGTTTATTGTGCCGTGGTGCTTCTTGGGCATATTGCTTCAGTTCGTTCTCTCAGTTTTTCACAACGAAGAAAAATAAGCGGCGGTACCATGACCCGCGATACCCAAGTCACCCCCTTGAACTAATCAGCGCACGTATAGAAAACGAGGTTATATGTAAGTGGGTTCCTTTCACAGTGTATCTGTTATTGTGTTCGTTGGAAAACATTACACACACAAAAAAGGAGATGAATTAGTTGAGAGGACAGCTTCAAGCTGCTTCTCGAGGCCTTATTTACTGTGAGCACTTTAGTCCGGGGTGATAAAGGGACGACTGTATCTTTGAATGCACTTATAATATATTTTTTGAAGAACACTTCATTAGAGTGCATTGGTAAAATATCCAAATCAAGTGCATCTTAATGCCACACTTATTTGAATTTTATTTTCTATTGTACAAGTATCTGAACAAAAATTGTACAAGTATCTGAACAACTATTGTACAAGTAGTTGCAAACTTTGTAACCACGATACTATGGCTTACAGGTCATGTGATATGGTTGTGAGGCTCGAACCCGCGTATCCGTCGTGAACGTTGAACCACTGAACCATCACCCCTACCCCCCCCCCCTCCACACACACAGAAAACAACGGATTATGTCGGTAGTGTGGTTGTATATGGTACTCACCTACCAAACCAGGTCTACCTGCTGGACCAGGTCTCACCTGCGGGACCAAAGAGCCAGAGCTCAACCCCCGCAAAGACAACTAGGTGAGTACCTAATTGTGCTTGAGGGCGGGGGGTGGGGGGTGAGCTACGGCTCTTTGATCTCGCCTCACACATATCATTCAACTGGTTTACTGGTTTATAGGCCTATTGGACTCTATTATATCTACAATTGAAACTGTGTGTGGAGTCTGTCTCCACCACATCACTCTGATAGGTCATTCCATTTTGCTAACCACTCTGAAACTGAAACAAAAAAATCATTCTAATTTCTTTGTAGCTCATTTGGTCATTACGTTCAGTTTGTGTCCCTTTGTTCGTGTTTCACCAGTGGTAAAGAAGCTGTCTTTATCTGCCCTGTCAATTCCTCTGAGAATTATGTAGGTGGTAATCATGTCTCCCCTTAACTCTTCTGTCTTCCTGGGACATGAGGTTTAATTCCAGTAACCTTTCCTTGTAACACATACCTCTCGGTTCCGGAACTTGTCTGGTGGCATACCTCTGACCTTTCTCTAACTTCATCTAGTCATAGACTAGATATGGACTCCACACCGGAGCCGCATACTCTAGGTTTGGTCTGACATATGTGGTATGCAAGGATCTGAATGATTCCTTACACAAATATATAAATACAGTTCTTATCTTGGGCAACCTAGAATATGCCGCTGATGACATCCTTTTGATGTAGGGTTCAGGAGACAGATATCACACCGGATATCACACCTGTTGATATCCGGTGTGATATCAACCCCCAGGTACTTTGTGTAGATAGAGTGACTGTGAAGAACGGCTGGTGGTAGATTGGTTGTAAATGACGTGGTTAATAGTGAAATTATAACAAAAGGATATCATCTGAAATGCTGGTTTTGAAGTAAGATATAATTTGTAAGTTGTTGTCAAAGTTGTAATCCTCAACAGTGTGGCTGGGAAGCGAGTTGTTCTCGCTGATAGTGTGATTTTCAAAACTGTTGTCGTTGGCGGTATGTCTGTAAAAGTTTTCTGTCGAACATACGTTGTGAAGGATGTCAACCACAGTTTGCTTGTAAATGATGTCGTCGATATTTTGGCTGAAGTGAGTGAGGGAGATTTGATGATTGATGAAGATTAAGCCATCCAAAAGGTGGCACGGGCATGAATAGCCCGTAAGTGGTGGCCCTTTTTGAGCCATTACCAGTATCAAAAGATGATACTGGAGATCTGTGGAGGTGCGACTGCACCCTGCGTGACGGGAGATGTCTCCCGGACCAAATGGTGACCAAATGGTGAGTGAGGGAGGTGTGGGCTGGTTGTATGAGGGGGGGGGGGGGAGAGGTTCTGCTGAAGTGTATGAGAGGAGGTGTAGGTGTAGTGTGTGTGAGGGGAAGGTGTGACTTGAGTGTTCAAGTGTGGCTCTGTTGTAGTTTCAGGCCATCCCGAGTGACTGGGTTGGACGAGACAGAGAAGTGGATGTTGCATAACTGGTTCCAAGATGGAGTTCGCCGCTGGATTATTATTATGGAATTGCCTTGCATTCTCTTGTGAGTTTAAAGACACATATCAAGACGGAACTTTATTTTCGTATTTCCACTTCATTCGACCTATGAAAGACTGTCGGAAATTTGGATTCTAAGGAATTATTGTTGATATTCTTGGCTTTCAGAGGGAAGTTTGATCGTGACATCAAGGAAGGGATTAGAAGGGTAACAAGTTCTCATTCATTAGAAGCAAGTCTCCAGGTATGGTAGTCAAACAGCTTTGGCTCTCTCTTTCTCTGTGTTTAGAGAGAGTAAACTGATAGAAATTTATTCTACCAATTTGTGCTCAGCCAAAGACATGTTAATATTCTTAAGAAAATCAATGTTTACACTCGTTCTGAGATGTATCTTGTCTTGCTTCAAGATGACTCCTAACTCTGTACATTCACCAACTCCCTTTCCAACTCTAAGATCACATAGAGCTTGTCTTACGTACTCATAAACAAACTCTCTTGCTCAGAGATCACTTCCAACTCTCTCTTTGTGTGCACAACATAACACTCTTTTCTTCCAAGATCACAACTATCTTTTCCCCAACCCTCGCCACCCCACTTTCTGACTCCTAATTTCTAAAGTCTCAGTCTGCCACCTTTGAAGTCTTTGCCAAGCTCGTTCATTTACCATTCAATCTAATGGGCGTTAATAGTTAATAGAGCTTCGGCGTTACAAGCATGGGGTCCAGGGTTCGAATCTCCTACAGCCCAGGTGAATGGAAGGATTATAGCTGTATTATGAAGGGGAGATGGATGACCTTGCTCCACACAGAGGTGAAGAAGCCATATTCCCACATCCCCAACTCCTTCAATATTGTATGCGAATTAATTACTTAAATTCGCCTTATTGATTTGTGAAAAATTTACCAATTTGTCTCTTTTTTCAGGGATATAAATTTCAGAAAAAGGGATTTTTTCAGGGTGTTAGATAAAAATAAATGAGATGGAACATCAGAGTGAATCACGTTCAAACATTTGATGTAGAGAACATGTTACAATTAGTACAATTACACTTTCGACTTACAATTAAACACCCCTGGTTCGATCCCCCGGACGAGACTGAGACGGGTGAGAATATTTCCTTTCACCTGATGCCTGCGCTCGCTTAGCATAAAATAAGTATCTAGGAGTTAGACAACTGGTGTAATTTGCATCTTGGGAAAAGCTCAGTAGTTTCACCTAGAGGGAGCCACGATACTAGCCTAAATACAGGCTTCCTGACCCCAACATCGATAACTTGTGATAACTGACCCCAACATCGATAACTGGTATGAAGAGTATCATCATCATGGCAAAGCTCATCAAATATAACTCACGATTTTGAGATGACAATTAAATGATCTTGTGATCTCTCAGATTAGAGCAACAAATGTCAATTGATCTATTCTGAGACATATTTTAATGATCAGAATTTCAATGCGTGTGACCTTATCTCACCCTAACAAAACGAGAATATTATAGTCCTCCACATCAATGACTGTAATATATGTAACGTTGATACAATGGTTCTGTAATATATGAAACGTTGATTCAATGACTTTAATGAATGAGATTGTAGAGAAAGCTGTAAACGTCTGCATTATTTACAACCTTCGCGATGGTAGTGTGAATAACATTGTCCTTGGAAGTTTGAATTAAATGAATAGGGATGGTCATCGTAGTATGATTTACAGGTAACGTTAGCCAAGATAGTATGAGTTTAATATAAAGTTGATCAGAGTAGTATGAGTTATTAACCATTTAACACATAAATCATAGTTATTAACACTGAACTCATATTTTTTGCCTGGTGTTAATTAATGTTAGCTACAATTCTCAACTCTGTTTAGTTCTTGCAATGATTAACACTAAACTACATTTAGTGTTAATCCTGAAATCCTCAATAATGTTTTGTGGACTCAAATGTATAACGAAAGGAATTCTTGGTATACAACGATCTAATAACAGGATATGATGCAAGATAAAGGGTTCCTGTGCCACCACATCACATTATAACAGACCTAGAATGTAAATTTATTTGTAAAGATATCCTCCGGAAATCTTTAGATCCTGGAGGTAGTGGCCCAAGAAGCCCGATCGATCTATCTCCACGTAGACACTGACAGGTTATGACTGATGGATAAGTATGATTATCTGCAAACTAAGGGCAATCTTGTAAGACGTTTTAAATACGAATTTTACCATATTACAAATAATCTTGAATCAGGGGCCTTGAATAGTGTGGACTACAAGAAGTAATTAATTCTTTCAGTCGAAAGGAAATAGGACCACAATTATAAATAGTAATTGTTTAAACTACCCTCGTTTTTTCCTCGAGATATCTTGGCATTCAAGTCCAACAATATAATTACAGTTACTTATAAGAGATATTTTGTACACGTAACAATGATGGATTTAAAAATGAATCTACAAACGACTGGGGTAATCCTCAGAATTTTCCTGTTCTCAGCTTGTTATGGTCAACAGTTCAAAAATGGATAAGTTAAATTGAATATGTATATCTTGAGCAGTTAAGGCCAATTAACGAAGACGATTCGAGGCAAGCCATGTGATCCACGCCTCTCTGCACACGACTAAAAAGGATGCACTGACAAACAAAAAATTGTGAATTGTGTTCCCCTGACACGTAATTTTCTCACTGCAGTGAGATCAGGGACTTTTAGTGTCGACGAAGGAGACTTGTGGCTGACACCTCAGTTCCCCGATTAACTCTTTAATTGAAAAGTGTAGGTGTTTGAACTGGGCGTAGTCTCTCTTCCCTAACTCGACTAATATACAGGCTCCCAAGCCCTTTGGGATCTGACCTTTCTACCTTGGGTGTAAATGCAGGCTTTTGTCTACCACTTTGACTCCCCAAGTACTCTCAACATACTGCTCTGATTCTACATCAATAATATCTCTACTACTCATCCAGATTCTTAGTTCCTCCTCTGTACTTCTATTTACGTGGGATCTGTTTCAAACAGTTGTTTTCCTCGTCAATCTTTTTTAATTAGCTTTTAAATAACATGGGGAGATCATGTCATTCCCGTTTGCTCTCTCTCTTTCTCTCTTCTTTCTCATGTTCATTAGTTTCTTAAAATATTATGTTGGCTCTGGTCTCTCACCATCTTCATTTCTACCAGTGACCTCTCGTTCTGCTGCCCTTCGCAGCAGAACGCAGCAGCAGAATATACCATAAGTCAGCCTGGCATATTCGTTTAGTCAATTTTTTAATAAAATTATATATATCGGTACTCTGTCATCTCTGTTTCTTCTTTTTCGTTGCTTGAGGTGAACCAGTGATGTATTTCTCCTCGTGTCTCAGGTCCCTCAGCTCAGGAACCACCCTTGTTAAAAAAATTAACATTTTATAGATTTTTTTCCCCCAAGGGCTGGTTCCATGCTGGCGCTGCATACTCAAGCGCGGCACTTCTGTAGGTGGCATATTGCGCTCAGAAATCACGGTTGTCGATGTTCGTGAAGGCTATATGGAAGTTGGTAACTTTCACATGTACTGCCAATGTTATCTTGTTCCTCTAATTGTGCCTTTGGACTGAGCATGATATCATGCGGGAAGATTGATCTGCGGTCCCAGGAATGACTTTCCACTTACTACAGTTCTGTTGCATCTTCCTTCAATACAATGTATGTCATTGACCTTCAATACCTCCTTCACTAATTCCCTCAAATTTCCAGATGACTTTAGTTAAAAAAAATGTCACCCTGCATCATTATGACTTAGCTATGTCTCTTGCAGCGATGTTGTTCCTACAAAATATTTCGCATTTATCTAATTTATTTAGTGCCTTTAAGACCCTATATAACGCAATCATGTTTCCTCTTTGCCCTTTCCTATATAATGTAATAAGATTCAGGTTCTCTCAGTCTTTCCTCGTATTTCAGGAATGAATATTAAAGAATTATTATGGCATGTTTTTGAACACTCTCAAGTATGGTCTTGTGCTTTTTTTGGGCGACGGTTCCGTGCCTCCAGAAATGTTTGCCAGCTTTGCCTATGTTACTCTTGACACTTTGTTTACATGGGCCCGTGGAGAGAGAGACTTGGCCATATGTATACTGCTAGATGTACTGTGTGTGTGTGTGTGTGTGTGTGTGTGTGTGTGTGTGTGTGTGTGTGTGTGTGTGTGTGTGTGTGTGTGTGTGTGTGTGTGTGTGTACTCACCTAGTTGTGTTTGCGGAGGTTGAGCTCTGGCTCTTTGGTCCCGCCTCTCAACCGTCAATCAACAGGTGAAAAGTATTGTGCTCACCAGGGATCGAACCTGGGACCTTCTGTGTTGCGTTAGACAGATGTGATAACCACCACACCATGAGCACGGGTGTGTGTGTGTGTTTGTGTGTGTGCATGTGTGTGTGTATATATGTGCGTGACTATAAATCAAGGTTACATCCAAGCATGACGTACGAGAAAAAGTTAACAGAAAAAACACGAGTGAAATAAAACAGCATTTCAGGTCAAAACAAGAAACCCGTTGAATATCTCCCACACAACACAAGCTTATCAACGTTAATAGTGACCAACCAGACCTGCAATAACACCGAATCGCTACAAATAACCCATTGTGCTCTTAAACAAGGCCCCACGTGGACAGATCAACACGGCTGATTGCCAGCAGCGCCCCGAGATGTACCTAGACAAAAACTGGTCTTGTGTGCTGCTGCTGGAGTCAGAGACTAGCATTATAGTCCTCCTGTGAGATCTCGAGATGCCTTCTCTGGAGGCTTCGTTACACACGCTACCCCAAGGTCGGTTTTGTTTTAAAGTTGTCTTTTATACTCACTACAGTTAGAACTAATTATGTCCAGAGTGCTTCAATATGCAGATGAATAGATTTCAAGATATCTTAGTGTTTGTTGGATATATTATATTATATATTATATATATATATATATATATATATATATATATATATATATATATATATATATATATATATATATATATTAGTATATTTTGGTAGCAGTCTTTCCTGTAGACATATATTATTAAATATGACCGAAAAAGTAAGATTAATAATTCTAACACGAATTTTCTTAATCTTTCGTACATTTCTTTTCACTGCTGGTGGTAATTCAAAAATCAATTCTCCAAAATTCATTTTTATAGTCTCTAATTTAATTTCTAGTCTAGACTAGAATTAGAAATATATATATATATATATATATATATATATATATATATATATATATATATATATATATATATATATATATATATATATATATATATATGACAGTGTCAGACCACGGAGGAAAATTGAAACAGGAATTTCCTTAAGTACTTTCGTTTATTAATACATCTTCAGAAGGAGTACATTAATATACGAAAGTACTTAAGAAAATTCCTGTTTCAATTTTCCTCCGTGGTCTGACACTGTCATTTTTAATCACGTGTTTATTATCGTGATATACACACACACACATATATATATATATATATATATATATATATATATATATATATATATATATATATATATATATATATATATATATATATATATATATATATATATAGAGGGGTGGTAGGAAAAGAGAAGAAAAGATTAAAGAGTTCAGTGAGAATCCACAAGGTATTCTCTGAATACTCTTTAATTTCTTCTTCGAGGATGTGGGTCCCTACAATTGCACCAGAGGTATTACTCCTATATATATATATATATATATATATATATATATATATATATATATATATATATATATATATATATATATATATATATATATATATATATATATATATACTCCTCACCCCTGAAGGATTCGAACCCAGACAGCCAGGGCTCCATGGACAATACCTCTAGACCACACTGACTGTACAAAAAAGCATATTATGAGTGAATACATTCAGAGTGGTGTACTCTGAAATTCTCTGCAATCAAAAATATAATTATGCTTAAAGTTTCTTTTGTAGCAGTATTTATTCTCTTCTGAAGGTTTTAAGTGAAAGAGCTGAGGTACGAGACTTATGTTAATTCAATCCTGTATTTGGAAGGTGAGTTTTCCTGTATGTAATCTTTTTTTTTTTACTGTAATATTAGTTATAATTACTGTTATCAGCATTCATTATTTCTATTTATAAGTTTCATTATCAGTAATTTTGGCTTACACGTCATATCATATGGTGATTGCAAGTTTAAATTTAACATTTTTGGTAAATTGATCTGAATATTTGGGTGTCCAGTCTTAACCATTGCATTATATTTATTTAAATGTTATTGTAGGTGATATTAGTGTACTTGAAATTGATCGAATAACATTATATTTAATGTCGTCTGTCTGATAGTAAAGTGTAATAGCTCGCGATATATAGTCTGTTTACATTGGTAGTTTGGTCTCATATAAAAATATAACTTGAGAACAGGCCTACCACGACCAGATAGTTTATAAAGGATTTAATTAAGGCATTTTATTCTTTACAAGAATAAATAGTAAAAACTTGCACAATTTCAAACCTTTTGTATTGAATTCAAAATGGTGTCGAAGGGAGAGTGAGTGAGGAGCGGTCCAGTAATACTGCCGCTGGACTAAAATAAAATTTTTAATGATAAGCAGAACAAATTCAATATTAAATATAAATAATAGCCAGAACAAACTCCGATTTTTAATGAGTTTCCAAGTTGACAGACACTTGCCATATTAACCTACTCTCTGGAACGTTGTCATCAGTATTCTCTCCCAAACTATAAAATACTGTAGCAATATTCTAAATTATAACATAGCTCTTTTTTCTGATTTTTAATACTTATTTGATTTATTTGTCATTTACAACAGCAGATCTAATCCGCTTCTGATATCTCTAATATTAAGTTATTTGGACTAAAGAAAATAATTCTTAATAATATGTCTTCCTAATCTCTCTCAGAAAAACTCAAAGCTATGATTTAGAGAATTATAACCTATCCACTTAAGACCTCGCCGCCTCTTAGATTACTATGGAAGCAAACTACGTATCTTCTGAACATCTTACGAGCTTCGGAGCGCTACGAGATTGCACTCAACCCAAGGTCATTAACCTCGTATAGTGCTTTCAGAGGTCGTAAACTCAAGTAGTAAACACAGACAAAACCGCCATTATCGAGGCCAAGAGGTACAAGGCACTTACGTGTCCTCTTAAATGGACACGTATAAGTGCTCTGTGAATCCTGATATTAGTGTTCTCCTAGATTAGTGGTATTAAAGCTTAGTATTCAAGGCAAGTGTTGAAGAGAGCTCCACAGGAGGCTGGCACATCTATCAATGGGGCAGTGTACATCTATCAATGGGGCAGTGTACATCTATCAATGGGGCAGTGTACATCTGTCAATGGGGCAGTGTACATCTATCAATGGGGCAGTGTACCTCTATCAATGGGGCAGTGTACATCTATCAATGGGCTTGTGTACATCTATCAATGGGGCAGTGTACAGCTATCAATGGGGCAGTGTACATCTATCAATGGGGCAGTGTACATCTATCAATGGGGCAGTGTACATCTATCAATGGGGCAGTGACTTACACAGTCAGGCCCAAGATCTTCACTTGCGTTTGTGTCTGTGAGGAAGAAGACTTTTTGTTAACTATTTCTTTCCAAGTGAAACAGTAATTCATGAGAGTTACTATAGAAACCCTTAATGTGTATTATATACATTATAGTATGGAAATGTGTGTATTAATCATCTTATTAAAAACATTGTTTTTAATTGATCAATAAATAATGGATTCAAAGAGTACAAACCATTAATTATACTCAGATTGTATCCATTGAATATTTCTGTTGAAGCAGATTCAATAAATGGGAGAGAGATCTTCATCAGCAAATTGCAAAAAAAAAAACATTTTTAAACTTTCTGTTGCTAGACCTGCCTCTTGTACCTTCCTGGAAGTCTAGTAAACTATATCGATCAAATATTAGATCATGTAGACTGTAAACCGCGAAACACTTTAGAGTGTGGAGGCAGGAGGCCCCCAGAGTGAAGCAAAAAGAGCCTTAGCTTGTGTACTTTGAGTCCTGGTCGATACCTGAGCTCTGATACGAGCATAATCAAAAACAATCTCGGATCATCATACCAACTCACAATGGCTACTACACAGTGGCAAACATCACGTTAATTATTTAAAAAAAATAATACTCCTTTTTGTTGCAATAATAACAGTTATAGGTCTATAATAGCAATTATAATGATAGCGGAAATAAATAGAACAAAATATACTCCAAAGTCTGACCTTAAGTTTGACGTAGGAGCAGTATAGGTGTAACCCCCTCACTACTTCCTTTCCCTTACTTCCAAAATACCTGCCTAAAAATAGCGAAATCCACCCGTAACGACCGCTTGTTGGGGGTTCGCGAGGGGGCAGAGCACTAGTCCTCGCTTCTTCTATAATTATCGTCTCCATTTATGTCTCTCTTGTTGTGGAGTAATGTGTGTTATTAAGGTAATTATCGCGAGTTAACGCTAGACCAGTATGACTATATAACACTTGGGGATACGAGGACAAGCAGCTGGGATACGAGGACAAGCAGCTGGGATACGAGGACAAGGAGCTGGGATATGACGACAAGGAGCTGGGATACGAGGACAAGCAGCTGGGATACGAGGACAAGCAGCTGGGATACGAGGACAAGGAGCTGGGATACGAGGACAAGCAGCTGGGATACGAGGACAAGCAGCTGGGATACGAGGACAAGGAGCTGGGATACGAGGACAAGCAGCTGGGATACGAGGACAAGGAGCTGGGATACGAGGACAAGGAGCTGGGATACGAGGACAAGGAGCTGGGATACGAGGACAAGCAGCTGGGATACGAGGACAAGCAGCTGGGATACGAGGACAAGCAGCTGGGATACGAGGACAATGAGCTGGGATACGAGAACAATGAGCTGGGATACGAGAACAATGAGCTGGGATACGAGAACAAGCAGCTGGGATACGAGGACAAGCAGCTGGGATACGAGGACAATAAGCTGGGATACGAGGACAAGCAGCTGGGATACGAGGACAATGAGCTGGGATACGAGAACAATGAGCTGGGATACGAGAACAATGAGCTGGGATACGAGAACAAGCAGCTGGGATACGAGGACAAGCAGCTGGGATACGAGGACAATAAGCTGGGATACGAGGACAAGCAGCTGGGATACGAGGACAAGCAGCTGGGATACGAGGACAATAAGCTGGGATACGAGGACAAGCAGCTGGGATACGAGAACGAGGGGGGTAGGTAGACGGATTCGAACAAAGGATGATCAAGATTTGTAAATATTTCCCTACATTCATAATATAGCTCCCAGCCGCCTTGCATATGGTCTATAGTCAATATAGTCAACAATCTAAATAGCCTTTAGTCTGTATATAAACAACATTCTAGATTGTCTATACCCTATTGTCAGCTGTGAGTTGCTTAATCCTTCAATACAATAAAAGAGATTTTATCCAAACCATTTTGTCAAGAAAAACAAGTTATCCTCAACTTATGTGCTAATGCTGTCATTGTTTTGATTATGTGATTTATTTAAGAATATAATAGGGGTATGTTGACCAGACCACACACTAGAAATTGAAGGGACGACGACGTTTCGGTCCGTCCTGGACCATTCTCAAGTCGATTGTGATCTCTCACAATCGACTTGAGAATGGTCCAGGACGGACCGAAACGTCGTCGTCCCTTCAATTTCTAGTGTGTGGTCTGGTCAACATACTTCAGCCACGTTATTGTGACTCATCGCCTGCATAATAGGGGTATACCATGCACCGTTGGTTACAGCACCGTTGGTTACAGCACCGTTGAGGGTACAGCGAACCTCTGTTACATAATAATTATGGTCACTCACCTTTCTGACCTCAATAATTTGATGATTAATAATTACTCGGGGAGACACGGTCATTAGCGTCGCCGGTAATCAATACAAGTTCCATTTATCCTGTATGTTAATTATACGACAGAGAAAATTATAGTATGATTTACAGAGGAGCTGTCGCACGCGCCTGTGATCTTGGTGCAGGCACAGCGCTGTGGATCACCAAGTATGTGATTCGTAATTAACTTGGAAGTTCTTTCACCAGGATCTGAGTCGTCCCTGCCTTACTAGGACCTTGCCAGAGGTCCTAGTAAGGACCCCTGGCAAGGGGTCCTATCCTTCTCAAGACCTTGCTAGGTTCTTTCATGATGGCCCTGCCTGGTTCTGTCGTCATAAACCGGGTTTTCTCAGAACCTCCTGCCTGGTTCCGTCATCAAATCATTTTCAGTTTAATTCACCCGGACCCAAACTCACCCCATAAATCATGTAGTTTGTATCAACAGGAAACCACTTCTCTCCAGAATCCTGGTAGTTCTCTCACTGGGGACCCTATGTATTGGTCCTTTACCCAGGTATCTGGCAGTTCTCTCTCTCTCGCTTTAAGGTATATATATATATATATATATATATATATATATATATATATATATATATATATATATATATATATATATATATATATATGTGTGTGTGTATATCACGAAAATAAACACGTGATTAAGAATGTGACAATGTCAGACCACGGAGGAAAAATGAAACAGGAATTTCCTTAAGTACTTTCGTATATTAAATACATCTTCAGAAGGTGAAGGTGACCTTCTGAAGATGTATTTAATATACGAAAGTACTTAAGGAAATTCCTGTTTCATTTTTCCTCCGTGGTCTGACATTGTCATATATATATATATATATATATATATATATATGCGGAAAATTGTAAGGTATATATATATATATATATATATATATATATATATATATATATATATATATATATATATATATATATATATGTGTGTATATCACGAAAATAAACACGTGATTAAGAATGTGACAATGTCAGACCACGGAGGAAAAATGAAACAGGAATTTCCTTAAGTACTTTCGTATATTAAATACATCTTCAGAAGGTGAAGGTGACCTTCTGAAGATGTATATAATATACGAAAGTACTTAAGGAAATTCCTGTTTCATTTTTCCTCCGTGGTCTGACATTGTCATATATATATATATATATATATATATATATATATATATATATATATATATATATATATATATATATATATATATATATATATATATATATATATATATATATATATATATATATATATATATATATATGCGGAAAATCCACAGAGAAATATGAAATGAGGTGAACGTTTCGGCTCTGTTAAAGCCTTTGTCAACACCAGACTTCAGTCTGGTGTTGACAAAGGCTTTAACAGAGCCGAAACGTTCACCTCATTTCATATTTCTCTGTGGATTTTCCGCATAAAATGATCAGTGTTTTGTGATCGTCAATTGCATATATATATATATATATATATATATATATATATATATATATATATATATATATATATATATATATATATATATATGGCGCATGGCCCCTGGGGCAAGACGCATGGCCCCTGGGGCAAGACGCATGGCCCCTGGGGCAAGAGTGCCTTGGAATTTCTCAAGGAATTGGGGTCCAAGCTCATTGACGTCACCAGAGACCCAAGGGCTTCCAGTTTTTTATTTCAGCGTCTCAGTGTGGCGATCCAGAGGGGAAATGCTTGCTGCGTCCTCGGTTCCTGTCCAGAAGCGGAGGAGCTTCAAGAGATCCATAACCTTTAGGCATTTGTCTTGTATGTTTTGTAACCTTTAAATACACAATAAAGGAAAAAAAAAAAAAAAAAAAAAAAAAAAAAAAAAAAAAAAGGGAAGGGGGTGGTAGGAGAAAAGCACACAGAAACTGTATTGGAGGGGACCCACATTCCCTCCAATGCGTTATGTGTGGTTTCCTCCGAGGCTATGGGTCCCCCTTCTTCCAGCCAGAGGTGGTACTCCCTTCCCTATTGTAATATATATATATATATATATATATATATATATATATATATATATATATATATATATATATATATATATATATATATATATATATATATATATATATATATATATATATATATATGTCGTACCTAATAGCCAGAACGCACTTCTCAGCCTACTATTCAAGGCCCGATTTGCCTAATAAGCCAAGTTTTCCTGAATTAATATATTTACTATAATTTTTTTCTTATGAAATGATAAAGCTACCCTTTTCACTATGTATGAGGTCAATTTTTTTTATTGGAGTTAAAATTAACGTAGATATATGACCGAACCTAACCAACCCTACCTAACCTAACCTAACCTATATATATAGGTAAGGTTAGGTTAGGTAGCCAAAAAAAGCTAGGTTAGGTTAGGTTAGGTAGGTTAGGTAGACGAAAAAACATTAATTCATGAAAACTTGGCTTATTAGGCAAATCGGGCCTTGCATAGTAGGCTCAGAAGTGAGTTCTGGCTACTAGGTACGACATATATATATATATATATATATATATATATATATATATATATATATATATATATATATATATCAGGTCATATGTAGCATTACAGGTTCATTAATTTGACAGGAATAAATTCTAAGCATAGAAATTTCAATTTGTGATGACGTAATTACATGTAATTTTGATTGACTTCTGCCTCATTTTGTGTAAATGTCATGTTTAATGTGAATAAAAGATCTTCACCTCTTTTTCACATAACCTTAATGTATTTAGGAAGATTTATTTTAGGTGGTGTCTATTAGTTTTTTGTGGAGTTAGCGAATGTTGTGTTATCGCCTGCCAAATGAACTGCATCATAGTTTGCTTGTCCAATGGCCCCGATGCTGGGTAAGATCACATAAGAGATCATCGAACCCGCGTAGACAGAACCAAAAAAACAACAATGACCGGATTAGACGGTCCGTGTGACAGTGTCTCAAGCAAACCTATTAATTTAGAGATATTTGGACTCTAGTTGTCTTGTAAGACGATAACAAGTGTGTTTTGAGAGTGCAGCTTTATCTGCTTGAGCCTAAAGCTTTGTCTGCTTGAACCTAAGGCTTTATCTGTTGTTGTTGTTTTAGATTCAGCTACTAGGAACAAAAGTTCCAAGTAGCATAGGTTATGGTGAGCCCGTAGTTTATCTGCTTAAATATTAAGCTTTATCTGCTTGAATATAAAGCTTTATCTGCATGATCGTAATACCAGAGCCCCATTACGCACCTGGACATCTTGGTCCAAGCAGGAAACCATATGAAAAATGTACCAATTTTAACCTATTTTTTTTTTTTTTTTTTTTTTGCTTACGGGCTATTCATGCCCGTGCCACCTTTTGGATGGCTTAATCTTCATCAATCAATCAAATTAACCTATTTTAAAAATTAAAAAAAATTACCTATTTTACATCTTATGCATTTATACGAGTTTAAAAAAATTACATTCATAACAAATATAACTAGATAATTTGCATACTGTACCTCACTGCATTAAATCATCTTGCAAAGTGTTCTATATGTTTTCCATTCGTTTGATGAAGAAGCATTTAGGCTCATTGGAGTAATATCAGTTTTGTGTCATTTTTAAACTAGTGCATCATTTAAAATCAGTCCTATTTTCTTTTTTATTGTGTCTGCTCGAAATTATATTTTGTTTTCAGAACTAACACTGTCGCGTCCTCCGCTGATTTTAAACATTTGCATTAAATTACCTCTTATTCTTATTCTTACGTGATTGTATATATTAAGTTCTTTCAGTTTGTTTTTGCATTCAATCTTGCTATTTCGAGCGGAGCTCATTTAACTTTTCATTTTTTCAAAGTAATCAAAGCAAGCAATTTCAAGCAATCAAAATTGCTTGAAATACTTACACATATAAATTGAAATGGGTTAGCACGACCTTCTCAATCAAATCAAACCAAATTTTTATTCGTAAATGGAGGTACACTTTTAAATTAGAATGTTCATATAAAAATTACAGCCTTTCTAAATTGCGTGTTAATAGCCTCTGTCACTACATGCATTTAGGAAATACAGGGGGCCTTTTTTTCCTTTTAGGGGTGTTTGTATCTTTGGTGTGTGTGTGTGTGTGTGTATAGAGAAAAAAAAAACAAAGTTCAAGACTGCACCCTCTCCCTATGTCTCCTCTGGACCCGCTCTTCAGCGGAATGTCTCAGATCATAAACATATTCTATAAATGGCATCAAATCCCTGCGACCAGACCAAGAGACGCTCGCTCTGGGTGTTTGATCGAAGATAAGAATATTTAACATCCTAGGAATGGAAAGAGGCGAACGCATGTTGGAATATAATATAGAGTTTAGCGTGTAAAGGCGTTCAGCTCTGCGGCTGTCACCGAAGCAGCATGTAAGTCTTGTTAAGTGTCTTAAATACAAGTCTGACTCCAAGTCTGGTTTCCAAGTTTTGATCCAAGTCTAAAACGCACGTTTTATTCCATGACTGGAATACAAGAATATATAATAATTTAAGAGGCAAAGAAAAAATAAAGGATCTCATTTTTATAACAGGAATTCTACAATATTTTGAAATTAGTTGTATGTTTTAAGAACATAACAACACAGGAATCAAGGCATCAGCACAAGATCAAGACAACAGCACTAGATCTTTTGGCCCATAAGTGGTAAGTTTTCTAATGGATACTAATGTGACATAAGCCTAGATAAAAATATTTTGCAATCTTCACATGTAAGAAAATCTACATATTTGCCAGATTAGATCAACATCTCTGTTTTCTTATTTAAAATTCCACAAATAATATATCTGATGGACAAGATAACCAGACAATTCTCTGATGGACAAGATAACCAGACGATTCTCAGACATCATTACCGAGCAACATTCTTGCAACTATTCTTGTAACGGAGTCAAGAGTCATGTTGCAACCATACTTATTTCTAATAAAATCTGTATTCCTATTTTTATAATAACACAATATAAGAATTTAGGAAACTACAGACGGGGTATTGAGCCAAAACGTGGAAGCTTCTATTTATATCCACCTCAAACTTTGTCATATATTAACTTATTCAGTATTTACCCAGGTTTTTCCTATATAATATATATATTTACTATCTATACTTATTCAATTTGTTTTCCTGGTTGTGTTGATATATTTAACATTTTGTTAATATCTCCCTTGTTATGCCCATTCATCCACTTCAGTAATGTCACCCAAAGCTCTTCACTTTTCTAGGGAATGTGAATGAAGTTTTTGTTCAATCTTTTCGTTTGGAATATATGCAATTTGTGGAATTAACTTTGTTATCCCTCATTGAACGCATTCAGCTGAATTTATGTCAATTCTATAGTATGGTGACGAAAACTGAACTGCATAATCTAAATAGGGCCAAATAGGAGTAAGATTATTAGATTACTAATATTTCAGTAAGAATTCAGTAAGATTACTATTACTATTATTCTATTATTCAGTAAGATTATTGAAGGGGCTTTATTGCTTACGCTTCTCGAAATAAATGTGGCGAATTTGCCTCATTTTTAGCATTTATATATTGATTTTTTTGGCTTTAAAATCCTACCAATCATGACCGGTTACATCTTTTTCACAATCAGACTTGACAGCTAAATTTCAGGAGCGGGAATACCTTATGAATTCTGATGACCTGGACTAGCCTATGTTCATCCCATACCTTAGACTATTCCCTCTGCCAATTTGGGAGAGCCTAGCCCCAACTGTGCGGCTTCGAACTTCGAACTGATACATGTATTTTCATTTACTTTGTGTTTAATATCAACCCGCCCAGCAATCTCTGCCTCAACTAGGTTTAAAAAGCAGGAAGTATGACTTCAGCCTCACATGACCCAGCTGTCAGGTGTCCAGCTGATATACAAAAGGTCTCACTTTTGTTGGAATGAGAACTATTAAAAAGATATTCAAAAGTGCGTCCTACGCAGAGGGTTTTGTTTTTGCTTGATGTGTTTTGGCTTTGTATATAAAAATGTGGCTTAATTTGTTTGCAGTTAGGGGGCAGAAAATTTGATTCTTTCTCTGTTGAACCACACACGCTTGCAAATACACAGAAAAATACACACACACACGCACACGCACTCACATACGCGCACACGCACACACACACACACACACACACACACACACACACACACACACACACACACACACACGCACACAAACACACACACACACACACACACATGGACGTTAGAAAAAACTTTTTTCAGTGTCAGAGTAGTGGAATAATGGAACAGATGGAATGCATTAGGCAGTAATATGGTGAAGAATGACTCCATACACAGTTTCAAAAGTAGATAATAACAGACCCTAGTAGGCTCAGAAATACACCAATACACCAGTTAAATACACCAGCTGATTGACAGTTAAGAGACAGGGCCCAAAGAGCCGAATCATAACTAAGCGAGTACACAAAACACACAAGGAAACGCAACAGTAACACCCACATAAAAGGGACACAATGAGCTGCATGAACCCCCCCCCCCCCGGGTAACAGGATGCGGCTCCCAGGCCTGACAAAGGAAGAAAAAATTTTCAGCTGAAATCCTCAACATGAAGTTTTCCAGTATGAGTTAACCCCATTTTTCTCCCCCCCCCCCCCCCCCCCCCATCATGATGTGGATGCAACCCAGGTGAACTAATTATGTTTGGGCTGCCGGCAGGGTAAAAGGTATTATCATTAACCTGCATTACAGCCTTTCGTCTCGCGATGACGTCCAAACTTATAATTTAAATATAAACGATGAGAGTATTGGCTGGGTGGGAGGGTTAATTGGCTGGTACATAGGTAGTTCACGGTGATGGTATAACAACACTGGTCATATATATATATATATATATATAAATGTGTGTGTGTGTGTGTGTGTGTGTGTGTGTGTGTGTGTGTGTGTGTGTGTGTGTGTGTGTGTGTGTGTGTGTGTGTGTGTGTGTGAACGTTCGTGTATTTTTAGTTATAATGGGTCTTTGTGGGAAAGCGAAATCTTGTTCTTTTGTTCTTGCTGAAAATAACTGCGATTTAGCATAGAAACCTTGCATAGAACGAAATATTCCGTCCTCTTTGTGGCATAGGAAGTCATTTTTTATTTTCCCCTCGCCACAAACACAATTCCAACACAGATATGCCATTAACTCTCTGTGTGACGGGTCTTTGCAAGTACGACACCATTAATCGCCCAGAAGAGATTTCTAAGGCCAGAAAATATAAAAGGGATCTCATCCATCTCTCAAAATGCCTTCCTTTCTTTGAGCGTCAGAGCTTCCAATTCCCTTAATCCTCGTAACCGATAGGTTATGGAGTCCTCGTCACTAGCTGGAATATATCAAGGTAGTCTATGAAGGTTTCATAAATAACGTAATGTGATGTAGTTGAAGAGTATTCACACATATTTAATGTTGAATTTTTGTATTAATATAACATGGGGTATTTTCAGAAGGTATTGTTAGTAATTCGTATTTTTGGATAAGATCCACGTATTAATTAAATAAAAAAAAGTCATTAAAGGAAAGTGGTGTATATAACCTTTCCTTTCAAGCCACTCAGTGTCTCTATACAGAAATATATATATATATATATATATATATATATATATATATATATATATATATATATATATATATATATATATATATATATATATATATATATATATAACTGGAAATGGTTATATATAACCATTTATATGTAATCATTGTTAACACTATGTCTATCGGATACGATAACAACAAATGATACTCCAAAAAATCCATGATTAAATAATCCATGATAAATAATTAAGTAATCTATGATACATTATTAAGTAATCCATGATACATAATTAAGTAATACATGATACATTATCAAGTAATCTAACAAGCTGAACAATTTGACACTTTGTTGACAATAATTAACAATACATTAACATTTTTATTATGCAACTGGATTGATAAAATTTAAACCATTATTAAGATATCCCGTATAAATTTAAGAACAAAATCAATGTTCTTCCATGTTCACCGAGCCGTAATTAAGGACCAAGTTTCTGACTCCTCATAATGTGTTTCTCCATAAGAACATCTAAAGACATGGTCTCTCAAGTAGCTTTTGACAAGGGGAGTCCAGACTCATTGGCAATAACATTGCAACCTATCTGTTGACTTGGATTCGGTAGTAGTATCCTTCGACGTGATATTTTGATAGTTTGATCAGCATGGGAGAGGGTCATTGTCTCAATATATTCATACTTTAACAAGTTTTCACCTATGGAAAGAAGCAAGAAGTTCTTGCATGAAGCAAGTTTTTACCTATGGTGGAAACTACATTTTTGTTATTAAAGTGGCATTTTGCTTCCAGGTTTACTCCAGAAAACAGTACGTTTGTAATTATCTCGAGTCATTCACTCTTGTGCTGGATGTTTTGCTGGCAACGTATCTTTAGTAGTAACCTAAAGATCACCACTGAAGATCACCACTGAAGATCACTTCTGAAGATCATCACTGAAGATCACCACTGAAGATCACCACTGAAGATCACCACTGAAGATCACCACTCAAGATCACCACTCAAGATCACTTCTGAAGATCATCACTGAAGATCACCACTGAAGATCACCACTGAAGATCACCACTAAAGATCACCAACTCCAGGATCACCAACTACACTTTCAGGGCCATCTCACTTGCTCGGAAAATAACGTGGCAGTTGATTCCCAGATTAAAGAGAGAGGTTTGCACCACATTGAGATTGAATCCGGTGATTTCAAGAATCCATTTCTGAGTCGGAAAAGAGCAGTGGGACCATCTAACAAGGCGATTAGTTTCTTGATGGTCTTCGTCTCGGTGTCGTAGCGATGTCGGTCTGCCATGTCGTCAATGTTATTCCCGTTGTCGTTGTTGATGGTCGTTGTCATCCATTGGTCAGTCTCATACTGCAACTAGATTATACATACTGTTTTCATTCTGAGGTTTGCAGATCTAATGTCAGTTACATCTCGGCGATAATGTAGTAAATCATGGGAAAATTTTGGTCTTGTGTTATTGAATATGACCAAATGATTAGATAAATCGTTCTGAAACGAATCTTGTTTATATTAGGTTTTTTCTTCACATGGACAGAAATTTAGAAAAAACAAAAAAAAATTATATTGGGAATTATATTGCTCTTGTAATGGGAGTGACGCATTTTGCTAAGATTAGTTTTAACAATCTTCAGAGGCAGAGGACATGTGAATACACATGAACAACACATTAACAAACAAATCCACAAGGACCGTGATGAGGGTTCGAACCTACGTACGGGATGTTCCCAGATGTGCCTTAGTCAATTGTACTACGATATGGTTAACTCAGCAATATATTCCCCCCATGTGGATGTGCTGAGAGTAAAGGTGGTTGCTGAATCAAGAGGACAAGGCAATCTGACCCCAGCATTCATTTTGATCACCTGGGGGGCAGTTAGTGGGCATAAGCTGGAAGTATTTTTTTTTATGAAGGGTCATGCTGAAGAGGACCTACTTGGGTATGAATATGCTGCTGGCTGACATTTAGGTCAAACTGTTATATGTGAAGGTTTTCTCCTCTGTCCTTTCATTTTCCTGCTGTGGAAATAATCCGTTGATAACTATTTAGTGGTTAGGATTCATTTGTTGATGGTATGTTTGAGTGCAGAAGTTATTCGATATTTAATTATGGATTATTGTATGTGCACTGTCAGACCCCTTGAATAATATCATACCGGCAGTCCATAAGTGGGTCTGCAGGCGACGAGTCACAATAAGCTGGCTGAAGTATGTTGACCACACCACACACTAGAAGGTGAAGGGACGACGACGTTTCGGTCCGTCCGGGACCATTCTCAAGTCGATTCACAATCGACTTGTGAATGGTCCAGGACGTACCGAAACGTCGTCGTCCCTTCACCTTCTAGTGTGTGATCTGGTCAACACAAGTGGGTCTGTAAAGACATAGACAACAGTACATTGTGTCAAGACAACCGTTGAAAGTCTAGACAGTTCCACATGAACCAAGACACCTCCTGTGTAAGTAACTGATCAGTTATATTGTCCAATGCTGTTATGGGTCACGATTCAATCCATTCTGGGCTTTTTTTTACAGGACTCTTTCCTTCGTTTCCTTGAGCTGTATAATAGCAGTTCCTGTAATAGAGTTCTAGACAGGGCAGGTTCTGTAGTGATGAATTCTTCATCACTCTTAGTCACTCTTTGTAACTATTGCTCATCCACCTTCAATTTGATTACATTTCCATTGTATATATTCGCGTATAAGTTGGCAGTAAAGACGTACGTCACTCTTTTGAGTTCTTGGAGAATCTTTTTCCAGCTGGACAATTGTGAAAGAGGAATATGATCAACAACAACACTTCACTTGCATCTATAGCATTAATGTACAATTGTTTGTTTTCCTTTATTTAAAATAACGTACAGAAGTTGCTATTTCCTTAAAATACCATTAAATAAAAATTGAAAAAAGGTAACCTGCCTTCACTCTCCTCCACATAAAACTAAGAATGGAATATTGCTTAAAGAAATTTCTTATATAGTTACAAATGTTTTCCGGCAGGTACCAGGAAGTAGATATATCCGCAACATTCCTGATTCAGAGTTGAAATTTAAGTTCTGGGTTGTCTAGGACATTCTCCTTATTGGGACTCATATTCAAATTGAGAAATTGGACACGTAGAGGGGAAAACCCACGGAATGTGACCAGAAAACCCAGTTTTCTCAAGACGGCAACAACCTCTTCTCTTAACACAGTCGCATGACCCAAATATATCCAGTGTTGCTTGTTGACCAGACCACACACTAGAAGGTGAAGGGACGACGACGTTTCGGTACGTCCTGGACCATTCTCAAGTCGATTGTGAGTCTTGAGAATGGTCCAGGATGGACCGAAACGTCGTCGTTCCTTCACCATCTAGTGTGTGGTCTGGTCTACATTCTTCAGCCACGTTATTGTGACTCATCGCCTCCAGTGTTGCTCTTATTTTTCGCTCTACCTCTACTTCTGGGGATCCAATATTGAACTAAAACAAAATGTGACAAAACCAATAAAGGTTTAACAATAATATGGGGAGTAAATTAATCAACTTTTATCTGCTATCAGAGAAGAATCAATGAAAAACTAGAGAATATTCTTACCAGAATAATTTATTTAACCATTTAGTTCATGTTCAAATAGTCAGCTTACACATCGATTCATCTTCCCTTCAGCATGACTGGATGAGCACACCTAGTTAACAATCCAACCATCGTCCCGGCAGACTAATGGGATTACAGGACCCAGTTAACCTGTCCTCTTGAGGAGGATGCCACTTGTCTCAGCACGCTCTCGTGTAACATACTATATACTGCTCTAATGGTTTTATGTATTCTCAGTCCCTCATTTCTGAGAATGCTAATTTGGACTTACCAAAATACGTCAGAGGCCACCATAGGTGTAAAATGAGCATCGAGGTTCTTGTGGCAAGGGAAGGGGATGCATAGCACATCACCCATGTCATATAAAATACAATTAACAATTGTTTTTTCCCCCTGACCTGAATTCGAATGCCGAGTGAGCCAAGTATATAACCCGACCACACTCCTCAGGAAACCACGGGAGACATCTCCCGTCACGCAGGGTGCAGTCGCACCTCCACAGATCTCCAGTATCAGCTCTTGATACTGGTAATCGCTCAAAAGGGCCACCACTTACGGGCTATTCATGCCCGTGCCACCTTTTGGGTGGCTTCATCTTCATCTTCATCTCTCTCAGGAAGCACAGTTACAGCCCCGCTCCTGTGCCAGGTAAGTCCACTACGGGCTCACCATAACCCGTGCTACTTGCAACTTTTGTTCCGAGTAGCTGAATCTAAAACAACAACAACCTCAGGAAGACGTTCAATATCACAGTGACAACAACAATATCACACATGATTTCAAAAAATGAATCATAGTTAGAGAAGGATTGTGTTCCACAGCATTCCGAGGTATGGAACTACAGACTGTTCCTTAGTATAACAGATCTGTAACCTTGTCTCTGTACCACAAACATGATTGTATGAATGTTGAGTTGCACTGTAAATGCACTTTAATAACCTTCTGTGATTAAGTGCTCATGAACCAATTATTACTTAACAGCCCTGTAACCGTGGCCGTCGAAGACAGAAGAAAACGTCTATATCCTGGTTATCATTGTAAAAACAAATAGTGGAAAATCAACTATAAAATGACACATTAATCAGATATGACCCCAGGGATATAACCCATTAACACCTAGAATTAGTACAGCAATTTTTTTTTGGGTAGATAAACGTCTAAATAATACTAGAAAGGCTTGCTACGAGAGGCAAACTTTGGCTTCAACCCTCATTAATTGCTTGTGCCGAGAAACTGCAGTAGTTTTCCTACGGAAGACTGGAATCAGTGTGTCACAACGCTGACGAGTGCCAGTCAATCGCAGCCAAGAAGTCAATATTGCAATATAATTCCGGATAATATTTTCACATCGTCCTCCTGTGCTTTATTAAATGGTCGCTATATCTTATAAACGTAAGGTAGCTTTCACCATGCAAGTGATAACAAGAGAGAGAGAGAGAGAGAGAGAGAGAGAGAGAGAGAGAGAGAGAGAGAGAGAGAGAGAGAGAGAGAGAGAGAGAGAGAGAGAGAGAGAGAGAGAGAGAGACTGGGGGGAGGGAGGTAGTACAGCAGTAAGAGATAAGACAAGAACGTAGACATGCCCCTATTTATAGTTGTAGAAGCCCAATACTAATAAGCATGGCAGCTATAAACAGAGGCAATATACCCCATTACCTGTCTTCATCGCCCTCCTCGAGTGACAGGTCTAACTGGTCTGCCCAGCCTGTGTTATGACAAGGAGGTATTTATGGTACAAATATTAATGTTGACCACATGTTAGGACTGAACATGTGCACTAGTCTCAAGCAGTCATGCTGCTGTGTCCTGAGATCAGATTATCGGTCATTTTTAACTTATTCAAACTGGATAATATTTATGTTTGTAGAGAACACAATTACATACACAGAACTTAGACTTGATTTGCTATATGTTTTAAAATATATATATTGTATACAATCGTTTAGATAGCATACAATTTAGAACATTTCTTATGTTGGCTCTGTCAATTTTTCTGGAGTTATATAAAATGGAAAATTATACAGAATATTTCTGTATATATTTATTTGGGCACTAGGAGGCTCGAACCACCGACCCCAAGACGTGAGGCAGAAGTTCTACCCCCTGTACTACGATACAGCTATAATACGAAAGATTTCAGATACAATACAGTGATAGCAATAGCGACAGATATTCCCCTCAAATTACATCATGCGGTAAAAAGAGGTAATTTGATTATGTAGTTTTCTTTGGGTCACTGTATTGTAAAGCGGACATAAAGTCACTACAATGTGTACCAAGAAGGATTAGATACTTAATCCCAGGAATTAGAAATCTCATGAAGAGAGTGAAAGTAAAACTTAGTTTACACTATCAACTTAAATTAAGGGCTATTCATGCCCGTGCTACCTCTTAGGTGGCTTAATCTTCATCAGTCAGTCATCAACTTAAACACAATAGCAGTACATGAATGTATGAAAGGTCATTTGAATGGTACATTATTGCAAGGGTACAGCAAAAGGGGATATTAATGATGTGTTAAATATATATAATCTTCCTCTCACTAACTCAGACTTACCTCTACAAAACCTCAGACACGCTAACATCACAATTACGGGCTCACCATAGCCCGTGCTACTGGAACTTATTGTTCTGAGTAGCGAATCTTAAACAACATAACATCACAACCCATTCCTCCACACTAACCTCATACCCCACATTCACCTCACTCACCTTAATCTACCTATAATTTACGATACCTTCCCCTTCCCACGAATTCATCTAATTTTCCTGAACACGTTCCACCGTCATATCCCTCACATGACTACTCCTTCGCTTCGTTAATCTCATCCAATCTTACCTTTATCTCACAGACCAGAGCTCAGCCCCACCTTCGCCTCACAGGACAACACTCATACAGTGAGTGTATGGAGACAGCGTCACTCATCCTGAGTGTAAACATACCTTCTTAGGAACATGTACAACACCCCACCAAAATAAGAAGAAAACCCGCTGGGTTGTAATTCATCCTGTTACTGACTCCCATATACACACACACCTTCGACTTAAGTGTGAAAATATAGACATACGAGTAAATAACTGTGAAAATAACAGTGTTGCAATACTTTGAAATGACAGTCAATAAAAATATCTTCACGAGTAAAGGAACAAGAAGGCGCAATCGACTTGAGAATGGTCCAGGGACGGACCGAAACGTCGTCGTCCCTTCACCTTCTAGTGTGTGGTCTGGTCAACAACAAGAAGACAGTTGATTCGAAGTATGAATATAGTCAACAGATCTGTGAGTCTGAGAGATGGGTCACACACGGACGGCAGGCGCTGCCCTCCCCGTGACCCCCAACACCCGATCACCCACGGCCAAGCCACGAAGGTTGACCGAACGCTGCCAAACGCAGGCCGTAGATGGCGTGCCTGGCTGGCCCCCCAAGGCTGTCAAGATGACACATGGCCAGACATCAACAACGGCGAGCAGGAGATGTAATTCTAGTACTCTGACCATCCCGCAGCCTCCCAGCGCCTCATTCCTGGTGGAAACGACTATACAAAGCTGCTAAACCACCATTCACAACTACATAAAGCTGCTAAACCACGATTCACAACTATATAAAGCAGCTAAACCACGATTCACAACTATATAAAGCAGCTAAACCACGATTCACAACTATATAAAGCAGCTAAACCACCATTCACAACTACATAAAGCTGCTAAACCACGATTCACAACTATATAAAGCTGCTAAACCACGATTCACAACTACATAAAGCTGCTAAACCACGATTCACAACTATATAAAGCTGCTAAACTACGATTTACAACTATATAAAGCTGCTAAACCACGATTCACAACTACATAAAGCTGCTAAACCACGATTCACAACTATATAAAGCTGCTAAACCACGATTCACAACTAAGAACACATGAATAGAGGTAACTGCAGAAGGCCTATTGGCCCATACGAGGCAGCTCCTATATATATCCACCCAATAAGAACTTAAGAATGACCAAGCCTCATATCCTTTTCCTCCACACTAACCTCGTACCCCACATTAAAACCAACTACATAAAGCGGCTAAACCACCATTCACAACTACATGAAAAACTTGATCAACAGGAATCCTGATCGAGCTGCCATGGCGGTATGTTCACTCACAAGATGAGTGGCGCTGCCCAATAAACTCGCCCCTCGGGGCAAAATTTAAAAAAATTTTATTGAATAGTTGACTAGCTACAGGTGCTGCAACTCAAGTTCTGTCTTTGAATCTCTGCTATTTATAACAATCTTTATGTTCTTGATTCTTGAGTATAAGGGAATACTTTTAATTTATTGATTTGTTGACAATAACATCATAATTGCTTAGCATCTTGAGAATTGACAGGTACAGTTCAAAGCACTGACTCGTATAAATTCTTAGATTTGCAAAAAGATTATATATTAAGACTCTATATATTGTCTCAGTAACGTTCAGAAGATATATTGCACACACCCTAGACCAAAATATTGTTTCATAAATGTAGGCCGACGCGGTAAGGCCTACAGGACACGTGGTTTTGTATCAAGAAGTGCTTATTAAATGAATAATGTACATCTTCTCCACATTCAGTTATATTATACAGTTTCGTTATCACCATACTACAAAATTATTATAAAACATCTTGAATACCTGCACTGTAGAGACAATCTCTCTTGCTCAGAATGTTCGGTAATATGTTTATTGTTTGTGATGTGTGTATATGTATGTATTAACACGATGTATTGAACGGGGTGAGAATAGCTTGAGCTACCTCATCCCTTTGTGTGTATTTTACATCAATAAACTTATTTCAATTCCAATTTCAATTTCATCTCTCTTGCAAAGATGTAGGTTAAGCACAATGATATTGAAATCTCCTGTTATGTATAGAACAAGGGGAGATTTAGAGAAGGTGTCAATACTGTGAACTCAAGACAATTCTCAAAATAACTTCATGTGATACATATATATATACATATCAAACGTACATAATCATAGTTAGGATTTGCAACACAGTTGTAGGTGGTGCCAGCAACAGCAGCAGCAGACTGAGGCACCTAGCGTGCGGTGCCAGAAGCAGCAGACTGAGGCACCCAGCGTGCGGTGCCAGCAACAGAAGCAGCAGACTGAGGCACCCAGCGTGCGGTGCCAGCAGCAGTAGCAGCAGACTGAGGCACCCAGCGTGCGGTGCCAGCAGCAGTAGCAGCAGACTGACGCACCTAGCGTGCGGTGCCAGAAGTAGCAGACTGAGGCACCCAGCGTGCGGTGCCAGCAACAGAAGCAGCAGACTGAGGCACCCAGCGTGCGGTGGCAGCAACAGAAGCAGCAGACTGAGGCACCCAGCGTGCGGTGCCAGCAACAGTAGCAGCAGACTGAGGCACCTAGCTTGCGGTGCCAGCAACAGCAGCAGACAACCCGCGACTGAAACAGGGATGAAACACGTTACAAGTCGCTGAACCTTTAAGGTAATCACTCTCTTTCCTCTCCTCTCTTAGTCTTCCTTCAACCAGCCTCTCACCCAACCCCTCCCCCAACCCCTCCCCCAACCTCCCCCACAGCCCCTCCCCCAGCCCCTCCCCCAACCCCTCCCCCAGACCCTCCCCCAGCCCCTCCCCCAGCCCCTCCCCCAGCCCTTCCCCCAGCCCTTCCCCAGCACACATGAGAGTGAGCCAAGCAGAGCCACCATCAGCACAAGCGGCAAGCAGTCAGACCTTGTGAAGTGAGGACAGGCGACCAGAACCATGCAGGCGGGTCAGTCGTGATCCTCACTACAGCAAAACAACGATACTGCACCTTGATGAGAGATACAGTATCATAATTATGAACATTTTTCCGCAAGTAGACCGAATGTTGACGCCCGTTCTCCCTAACATCCTCAAACACCATCTGGTGAGCAATTGGAAATACGAAAGACCCGATATATGTACTTATCACAATCTTGATATCGTCGACGTTCGTCAGGTCATTTCCGTAGCTCACGTTGCGGGCGGCCTTCATCAGTATGTGCTGTTGAACCGCTGCTAAGTTATGCATTTCCTAACTTAGAGAGTCTTACGAGGGCTGATGAATCTCACGTGAACAGAAACCTCCACCAACGATTCTAACCTAACTCCCGTCTCTCGTGTCAACTTGAGGCCGATTCTAGTATTCACTAGCCAAAATATGCCGCTTTCTCGAGTCTCGTAAGCTCAATCTCACGTGTCTCAGCTCACACTTAATATCCACCCCACCTAAAGTGCTTCCTTGCCCCCCACTCCTAAGGTGCTTTCTAGCCTCTCCCCCACCTAAAGTGCACATACGTCAAAAATCTCTTGAGTGCATCAAATTCTCTTCATGTCTTGCTCCCTTGACCTGTCGCGGGCGGCTCACAGCCTCTCTCTCTCTCTCTCCTCACCTGACCTTCAGCATCTTTATTCACTGCTCTCCTGCTTCTCCGACCTTGCGTACGTCCCTTCATCTTTCCCATCGGTTAGAATGACACACACACACGCGCGTGCAAGGCGCCCTGTCATCACACTCAAGGGCCATGTCATTACACAAGGGACTGGATATCGCGCACGACGGATCGAATTTTGCGAGAGGGGGGGGGGGGGGGGTTATGAGGTGTTTTCACGTATATATATTGCTTCGGAAATTATAGACGAAACATGTATTCAGACATTGTTGTGTCCATAAAGTGAGGAACGAACAGCATATAACATATATTCTTTAAAAACAAAAAATACATTAAATATATATATATATATATATATATATATATATATATATATATATATATATATATATATATATATATATATATATATATATATATATATATATATGTATATAATGTATAATATAACAATTTACATGTACATAAAATGTCTCTGTCTCTCTGTCTGCCCCTCTCTCTCTCTCTCTCTCTCTCTCTGTCTGTTTAACCTGAAAGAAACACAAGCAAATGTTTCGGCCAATATTACACCCGTCTCAGTGACACGCAAGTGTCAGAAACAGCACAGTTTGACATACGATAATAATATACCAAACAGGTAAAGTTTTAACAGTATACAATTGTACAGAGTATACAATCATGTATACTCTTTCCCCTGATAGATTGTTATTCCAATACGCTATTCTTCTTTTTCGTTTACTTTAAGAAGGCGCGATAAGCTAGAGGAACTTCCCACACTTAGGGAACGTAATAACCTAAGAATTGAATACCTTACAAATTCCGATAATGGTCTGGGAGGCTGGTGAATGTGTGTTATTCCCTGTTTTATTATCCAGATGCCTTCTCCCCCTTTCTTCCAGTATTTTCCTGCCATAATTCCCACTTGTATCTCTCCCTCGTCACCTCCTGCTCCTTCACACACCTCCCCCCAGACCAGCCCGCTAGATACGTCAAGATGGCGACTCAGATTAGAATCCACAATTCATCCCTCTTTATTATCAAAGAGTTGAACAAGTTGGCACTGAAGCACACGTTCAGCGGCCCCGGCGACCTGTCTCGCTCCGATGAATAAGCGATTACTTGACCCTTAGTGAACCGACCGCGAAAACTGCCCCCTTTATAAGGGGCGCCAATCTCCACCTCGACCCCATTACCCCGTCAGGAGCGGTCCAGAGAGAAGAATGGTGCCGGGTGGAATTACTGATCGATAGTGGAGGCAGGACCCAGTGTCGTGAGGGAGCCATGGGTGGTATACCTCTCTGTTGGTGTGGGAGGATTTAGGATATACCTCCCTGTTGTTGTGGGAGGATATAGGATATACCTCCCTGTTGGTGTGAGAGGATATAGGATATACCTCTCTGTTGGTGTGGGAGGATATAGGATATACCTCCCTGTTGTTGTGAGAGGACATAGGATATACCTCCCTGTTGTTGTGAGAGGATATAGGATATACCTCTCTGTTGGTGTGGGAGGATATAGGATATACCTCTCTGTTGGTGTGGGAGGATATAGGATATACCTCTTTGTTGGTGTGGGAGGATATAAGATACACCTCCCTGTTGTTGTGAGATATAAGATATACCTCCCTGTTGTTGTAAGATGATATAGGATATACCTCCCTGTTGTTGCAAGATGATATAGGATATACCTCTCTGTTGGTGTGGGAGGATATAGGATATACCTCCCTGTTGTTGTGGGAGGATATAGGATATACCTCTCTGCTGTTGTGAGAGGATATAGGATATACCTCCCTGTAGTTGTAAGAGAATATAGGATATACCTCTCTGTTGTGAGAGTAATCATGGGTGATGGTGTTGCTACACGTGTGGGATCTGATGGCGCTGTTGTGTGAGTCACGGGTGTTGAAAGTATGATTTTATTGACACAAAAAGATGTAATTTACTACAGTGGGAGTCGCGGATGGTCGTCCTGTCAGTCAGGCGAAGGTCGTACGTTAAGATTCAAGTGTTTACGTCGTTCTTTCAGTGGGGGTTAAGAGGATATACTTGTTGGATGGGGTTCTGGGTGTTTTTCTACTTCTCAAGCCCTGTAAGTCACGTAAGATGGTTATCTTGAGGTTATCTTGAGATGATTTCGGGGCTTTTTTTTTAGTGTCCCCGCGGCCCGGTCCTCGACCAGACCTCCACCCCCAGGAAGCAGCCCGTGACAGCTGACTAACACCCAGGTACCTATTTGACTGCTATATGGTATATATGTATAATTCAGTGAAGGAATTTTTGCTTTAAGGTCGTTCTACCCATCTGATAGAGTGAATATTTTTTTAAATATCTTTTAAATGTAATTCTAGATACAGTAAAATTATTTAAATTAACAAATGTTAATATCAGCGAAACAACGAACAATAATTCTAAAAAAAATAAATGCTTTCTATTTTTTATATTGGATCAAGTTTTTTTCAAGCCATCATTTTTTTCAAGTTTTCCCAATGCATTGCAGGGCCCAATTTCATAGTCGATTTACTTGGTTAAAGCACAGTAAGAGAAAATACAATTAAAGATATGCTTTTATTAATTCTTAATATTTTATAAGTAATACATACCAATTACGTAGCTCAGAAAATCTCATCATAATTACTTTCTGCATACACCTTGCCAAATTTTATAAAAATTGGTTCGTGAGGAAGCAACTCAAAAATTAGTACAATTATAAACCTTCGTTCAATGACGGTCGAAGGACGCAACAACTGAACTGACGCAAATTGTGCGTCAATATATGGCTACGAAATAGAATACTTGCTTTATTATCCTATTACTTATTATTATTAAAACAGTTATCCATGTTTATCTCTTAACTGCATTTCGATTTAGCTTCGCTCTACCTCACAAAATTGTATTTTGATAAGTAAAATTATACAACTCAACGAAGAAGTTATATATATGTATTAAATTGTTAAGGTAAGCCCATGGCTCCGCGTGTCGGAGAAAAGTCGTTGGTGGGCCTCACTTGGCACGCAAATGCAAGCATAACAATTAGAGTCATAACAAATGCAACCATAACAATTAGAGTCATAACAAATGCAAGCATAACAATTACAGTCATAACAAATGCAACCATAACAATTAGAGTCATAACAAATGCAAGCATAACAATTACAGTCATAACAAATGCAAGCATAACAATTAGAGTCATAACAAATGCAAGCATAACAATTACAGTCATAACAAATGCAAGCATAACAATTACAGTCATAAGAAATGCAAGCATAACAATTACAGTCATAACAAATGCAAGCATAACAATTAGAGTCATAACAAATGCAAGCATAACAATTAGAGTCATAACAAATGCAAGCATAACAATTAGAGTCATAACAAATGCAAGCATAACAATTAGAGTCATAACAAATGCAAGCATAACAATTAGAGTCATAACAAATGCAAGCATAACAATTAGAGTCATAACAAATGCAAGCATAACAATTACAGTCATAACAAATGCAAGCATAACAATTACAGTCATAACAAATGCAAGCATAACAACTACAGTCATAACAAATGCAACCATAACGAGTGCAACTCACATTATATGACCAGTAACAATATCGTTCTAACTCTCTTGCACTGAAAGTACTCCTCCAGTGTCAAATGTCAAGTGTCAACCAGTGTCAAATGTCAAGTGTCAACCAGAGTCAAAAAATTATACATGCGATTCAGCAAGAAAAATATAATCTTACCCAGGTAAAACCTATATACCAGTTCTATACTAAGTCTGTTTACACTGTAATGGGCAAGTGTAAACCCAGTATTCATTTACATTTACACTCAAAACTAAAATTGTCATTCATTTTAGGTAAGAGCTCAATTCATCACTTCACGTCACCCCCTCTGGCTGATGCATGCCATCTCTTCCCTTGATAATCATCCCCCTCCCCCCCTGTTGATTCCCACTACCCCACCCCCTTCTGCTAAGCCTCACGATCCCTTGCCCCCTCAAACAGACCATCGTCTCATCTCCTTCCGGATCCTATAACAACTGTTTTGTATATATTTCAGATCACCAGCCTGTGTATACAATCACCCAGTTGAATCTAGAGTGTGGAATTGCATGTGGAAGGAGCGACACTGCATTAGTCCAGTAGAGTAGGACACATAGTCCAGTAGATTAAAAGAGCACATAATCCTGTAATGTTGAAGAATACATAATCCTGTTCGCATATACGTAGAGCCTCGATAACAGCAAGGATAACTGCTTGATAGATTACTACAGTATTATCTAATTAGTTACAAATCTGACATAATTTTCTCCCAGTCGTTCAAAAATCGTTCAATTTTTCAACTAATTTTTTTTTTTTAAATTGAGAGACGGTATAAAATTGTAGATATAACGGGACACTTTGACATTTTAAAAACAATGGAACACTGAATAAAATGATAGAGAATGGAATAATGTGTAAAATTGCTGATTTTAATATCAAGTTCGCTTAACAGGAAAAAAAATATATATTGAAAAAGTACACGAATACAATATATATGGAATATTCTTGTAAGCAGGTGAAAGGTGGTGTTGGGGAGAGAGAGAGAGAGAGAGAGAGAGAGGGGGGGGGGGAATAGTGAAAATTTTTAACAGTTTACATTGAGATGAATGTAAATTTTTCTCTGTCACCATATGGAACCGTATTAAGTAATTCTATCCATTGTATATATATGTTTGATTGTTTCGATATGTCACATTTGAAGTATTTAGACAGAATAGACATAGGATATAAATGATGAATCCAATACTGTTTAAAAGGATTAAATCTCATTAACTTTTGTGTTCGTAGTTTGTTTCCTGTGTGATCATATGATAATTTTGCTTCTGTTAATGTAGTGAAAAATTATACTATGAGTTAATTAGTTTAATCTTAAAAAAATATATGTATATTATGTTACACTAATTAGTCCATATTTTCCTGTAATTGAATTTATTATTACATCTGAAAAGTATTATTACACTTTTTTTACTTATTTAACATTTGTATTGTTTAAACTTGCTTAATTAATAGCTTATTTATATGTCCCCTCTCACTGAATAATGCATAACTCTACTTATTTCACATGCACAGTGCAATGTACTATATAAAACTTTACACAGTGAATGCAAAGGACATCGCATTCCCGTCCAAGTGGTTGGGCACCATTCCTTCCGCCCGTCCCAACCCAAATCCATATCCTGACCCCTTCCCAGTGCTATATAGTCGTAATGGCTTGGCGCTTCCTCTCTGATAGTTCCCTTCCCTTCCCCCGCTATCCTCTACCAGTTGTCCGGACACTGGACACCACACCTTAAGTCCAGGACACAACCAGCGAGGCAATAAGTAGGTCGGGGCTGGAGAAAGGATTATTATCAATTTGTTGGGTTGACATGTTTTGGTCCTCTTCACGCCTGGGTGATATTACTGTGGGTGTGACTAACGCTCGTGGGAGGTGACGGGCGGTGGTGAACCAGAGAGGTACGTGGGCAGGGAATATTAAACCTTGGGGGGGGGGACAATTAGCTATTTCTGTGAGGTCTTTTATGTCAAAAGATGATATTACACTTGCGTGTGCGTGGCCACACACACACACACACACACACACACACACACACACACACACACACACACACACACACACACACACACACACACACACACAAACACACACACACACTGACTCCATACACAGTTTCAAGTGTAGATATGATAGAGCCCAATAGGTTCAGGAATCTGTACATCAGTTGATTGATAGTTGAGAGGCGGGACCAAAGAGCCAGAGCTCAACCCCGGAAAGCACAAATAGGGGAGTACAAATAGGTGAGTACACACATAAGTACGTTAGCCAGTTACGTGGCCCCGTGAATATATATTAAAAAAAAAACGAAAAAAAAGGTGTTTCATGATCTTCATGGCAAGAGAAAAACAATGTGGCTAAGTAGACTGCATTTTCCTAAGAATGTCACAAACATTTGACATTATTCCTCATGAACGGCTGAGACACAGGAAGCAGAAGTAGTCTGTGATAACTGGAAAACCACTGAATTGTGTAGAGGGTCACACGAGGCATTCGTCATATGATGACCAAAACCACACAACACAAGATGGAGAAACGATCGCGACGTTTCGGTCGTATGCCCAATAATATTCCTAATTTATGCGAATGACTTACACAAGTGAGTGAGAACGTTCACATCAATCTTTACAGATTTCGTAGAGGTCATTAGCAATGAAAAAAAACAGATGTCTACAACAAATTATAGTGTACTGAAAAGCTCCAGGAGTGGGAAGTGATTACTGGAAGAAGTGCATATCATGGCCTAATGGTTCAGGGCGTGTGCTTGAGAGTCTTCAATGTGTGCGCAAGTTCGAATCCTCCTCATGGCTCCAACTGACGTTCTCATTGATACATCACGTTAATGCTATTTCATTTTGCGTTGTTGATGGAATTTAATTCCAACAAGTGAAAGGCAGTGAAAAAGAGGAAGATAAAAAAAAATGGATATCAGGATGCATCTATACCATGAGACATTAAGGAAGAATGAGTCGAAGATACACCTATTTCCACCAAACACACACGAAAGCAGATTCAGTCAAGACAATGCCATGCCCACCAAAGTCAGTTTATAATCACGTAAATCTACAGGTGTGGCCACCAAAGTCAGTATATAATCACGGAAATCTACAGGTGTGCCCACTAAAGTTAGTATATAATCCCGTAAATCTACAGGTGTGCCCACCAAAGTCAGTATATAATCACGTAAATCTACAGGTGTGCCCACCAAAGTCAGTATATAATCACGGAAATCTACAGGTGTGCCCACTAAAGTCAGTATATAATCCCGTAAATCTACAGGTGTGCCCACCAAAGTCAGTATATAATCACGTAAATCTACAGGTGTGGCCACCAAAGTCAGTATATAATCACGTAAATCTAAAGGTGTGACCACCAAAGTCAGTATATAAACACATGAATCTACAGGTGTGCCCACCAAACAGTTCCGTGGTAAACCAGCCAGGCAACATAACCCAAACATAAAACCCCTCCTCTCAAGTGAAATCCATTCACCTTGATTCAAATAAAAATGCAAGCACCCAATCAGAATATAGAATTCAGCCTCGTCGCGAACCGAAACCAGCGCCGCAGTGAAGCCAGCATCTGGAGACACAAACACCTTCACACAGGCTGCCCAGCACAACAACAACGAACCTGAGACCAAAGAGAGATAAGATGAGAACGAGTTCGTAAACATTTATTGAAGCCCATCAAGGGGAAAAAACAAATGGTTGTCCAGAGGCAGAAGTAATAATAAATGATGGAAAATCACCAAAATAACCATCACCTAAATCACCATTTGTTCTACAACTTAAGACATGTTTTGACTAGCTATAAATAGTGGTAATGAATATATAATGAATGAATATATAATCAGGATTTAATTCCTTATTTTTTATGTTTTTTGCACCATTATAAAATAATAATAATAATAATAATAATAATAATAATAATAATAATAATAATAATAATAATAATAATAATAATAATACAAAAAAATAAATCATATTAACGTGTTGTATCAGTGAACAAATCAATTGGAGCAGAGGATTGGAACCTGAACCATGGGTACTCCCAAGCACATGCCATAAACCATTCAACCACGATTCGCAATAAATGTGCTTGGTGCAGGTTCGAATCCTCCGCATATGGCTCCTCTTGATTCTTTCAATAACAATATTAATGAAAATTATTTTGAGGCAATGGAGTGACTTGAACCCGCGTTCTGATGAGTCTCAGACACACCTGCCTTAACCGACTTAGCCACGATGAGCCAGAAGACAACCAACCTGAAACTACTGAGTCCACTGGGAGGTTCTGGAGGCCCTAAACTGGAGCCCAACCAGGATTTTACAGTCAACCCGATTACACTCTGGCATGCAGTAATGGTGTTTACACTATTTCGCCCCCACATCAGATCGCGATGAAATCACATGAAAGTGATTCACTTTCAAATGAAATCACTTGGACAAAATCATTTGTCCCACATACATGGACAAAAATAATGGAATATGACGTGTTTTACTAATGGACAAAATCAATTGAATATTGCGTGTTGTATTCATACCTGAACAAAATCCCTGGAATACAGAGCGTTGTATTAATACATGGACGAAACTGATGGATGAACAACATGTTCCTTTAGGATTTACGACATACATGTTAAAGTGAAAATGACTAAATTATTTGTAAAATCATCGTTGCTCTCCAACATTATAGTAGGCTGTCAAGCACGAAAGAAAACGTACACAATTTATGCGAAAGGCTAAATATATTTTAGTGGCTTTGGGAGGTGGAAGTATTTGTGACGGGAAGGGGCTCGTCTCGCCGTGTTTACTGCCTTAAAATGCAACCCTTCCCTAGCGTCTTTATAGTGGGCACCCCCCCCCCTTCCTGGTCCTTATACCCTCTCTCTCTCTCTCCTTGTGTCTCTTGCTGTACCCACACTCTTGATCCCACATACAGCCCGGCCCCTGTGTTTATCTACCACGCTCTTGAGACAGACAACTTCCGCGGGATGGGTAACCCCATTCTTAAAACCACACCCAAATCGCATTCAACCCACAACCACATCACTCACACCCAACCCACACCCACATCACTCTCACCCAACCCACACCCATATCACTCACACCCAACCCACACCCACATCACTCACACCCAACCCACACCCACATCACTCACACCCAACCCACACCCACATCACTCTCACCCAACCCACACCCATATCACTCACACCCAACCCACACCCACATCACTCACACCCAACCCACACCCACATCACTCTCACCCAACCCACACCCATATCACTCTCACCCAACCCACACCCACATCACTCACTCCCAACCCACACCCACATCACTCACACCCAACCCACACCCACATCACTCACACCCAACCCACACCCACATCACTCACACCCAACCCACACCCACATCACTCACACCCAACCCACACCCACATCACTCACACCCAACCCACACCCACATCACTCTCACCCAACCCACACCCACATCACTCACACCCAACCCACACCCACATCACTCACACCCAACCCACACCCACATCACTCACACCCAACCCACACCCACATCACTCACACCCAACCCACACCCATATCACTCACGCCCAACCCACACCCACATCACTCACATCCAACCCACACCCATATCACTCACACCCAACCCACACCCATAGACTCCCAACTCATACCCAACCTACACCCAACACACACTCAACACATACCTATTCCACACACCCATCCAACACCCAACGAACACGCCCCCATTCCACGACCCGTTTTTACTGCATAACAGACAACATACTACATCTTCCTTTGACAACCCACTCGTTGGATTTTTGTGTCTTTCGATAAATCCACACTCACCCCACGACCCATGTTCCACGGGAACATTCCTGCCTACTACATCCTCATATTTCGTAGGTTCCTTCTCCAATTCTCGCCCCATCCGAGATAACCTTACATCCAGTCAACTCTCTCCGTAAGAGTAAGATAAAACTGGCGTTCCTAACTCTCCTAATTTAGAAGTGAAAGTAAAATGGTATTTTTGTCCCTCGGAAAAAATGCAACATATGGGTAAGCACGAGGTGAATGAAGTTCACAGGAGTGCAGGATAACATAAAGTAAGTACCAGGATTAGTACAGTACCAGTAAGTACCAGGATAAGTACAATACCAGTAAGTACCAGGATTAGTACAGTACCAGTAAGTACCAGGATTAGTACAATACCAGTAAGTACCAGTAAGTACCAGGATTAGTACAGTACCAGTAAGTACCAGGATTAGTACAGTACCAGGATTAGTACAGTACCAGTAAGTACCAGGATTAGGATATAATGAGAGCATAATAATAATGAAACATGTAAATAACACAGTTATGTAAATATTTACGATCCCTAAATTAACATAATACAATAAACAAGTGATACAATTAACACATAATAAAAATAAACGAGCATCATACCATAAACCAACACAACACTAGCATACAAAAATGGCAGTGAATTACAATAAATACAAATACGTAAATAAAATAAAAACAGGCTGGATAAATTTCTTTTTTGATAGTTTTTTGTTTTTTCTCGACACCTGGGAATCTGATGTTGATGGGTGATCTTAATTCATCACTTCATCACCTTCATCATCCTCAGGCAGTGATGTGGTGGAGTCAGACTCCATACACAGTTTCAAATGAAGATAAGATAGAGTCCAATAGGCTCAGGAAACTGTACACCAGTTGATTGACAGTTGAGAGGCGGGACCAAAGAGCCAGAGCTCACCCCCGCAAGCACAACTAAGCGAGTACTGAAACCATCTTCCTGAGCACCGCTGGGTACCATATCAAGGCAATATGTATAGATTCTGAGGACTGCCAGCAATTAATCATCATTTAGAAAATAGTGTGTTGGACGAATCTTAGTGTGGAATCTATTCTTCGCCGAGGCTGGAAATTGCTATGAATTGAGGGTGCATGGGAGGGTAACTCGGACTCCACAACCAAATAGCCCTCCCACGACAATCACCAGCCCTCCCACGACAATCACCAGCCCTCCCACGACAACCAACAGTCACCACACAAAGTCTCATGAGACTAGCTCCAAGTGTGTCACCTTTGGCCTCGAACAGAGTGACAGATACTGATAAATTGGCATACTTTATTTAATAGATATAGATAATATAGTGATGCCAAACTTTAATAAGAATAGCACGAACACATCTGTGTATATCATTCGCATCGATCGTGCCAAGATATTTTCTAAAAAAATAAAAATAAAAAAGTGTTGCATTTAATTTTGTTTAACTATTTTGTGAAAGGTGTAGTTTGAAGCTGTGTTTAAATAAGAGCATTATTGTATGTGAAGCTTGAGACGCAAGCCTTTCCCTGCGAGACATCTAATATATAGAACCAGTTTAGAGTTCCCTGCAGAGTTGACGGGGAAATGTAAGGTTAGAGCTGAATGTAAGGTGATGCTTTATCTTTTTTATCTCCTGTTGTATATGACGAATATGTTAGTTTATAGATGCATTGATAGAGTAAATGTAACAAAAATAGCGTTGTCAGGTATGCTGATCGTGAAAATAGGTACAGTATATATATATATATATATATATATATATATATATATATATATATATATATATATATATATATATATATATATATATATATATATATATATATATATATATATAATTTCCCAAGTTATTCACTTAGGAGATAGTAATCATTGGCTGGACTAATTCATGCAAAATTGTGGAGTGCAAATCATTATCTGAAAGAAATATTATTGAATCTTTATTTATAAAAAGTAGTGAATTAGATTTAGTAATGTTGTGAATTACTATTAATGTAAGTCCAGGATTATATAAATCAGATCATTTATAATTGGCAAGATTTGTGATAGGTATCAAATTATGTAAAGAATAAGTGTATATGTAACACATTCCAAGAATGAGGGAATACTTGGTTAATATTCACTTAATCATCCCACTTTCATATAACTTCAATTAATCGATATTTTACCTTATGGATTTTTGTCTAGTCAGGTGTAGTTGGATATATAATCCCAAACACTTGTGTCCTCTGTCTGTATTCCTTGATAATGAGTTGAAACACGAAAACGTTCGGAATTTCGTTTCATTTTACTAGTGGAAACTTACAATCAATCAAATCACGTGTTTTTTTCTGATTATTCTTGCATATATATAGTTCAAACTTATAAACTAAATTCTGTCCTTACATGCAACATGGCTTACATAGATACCAAATTTTATCCCTCATTCTCTCGTACTAATCCTGTGCACGTTGAACCTTTTTGTCTGTGTACAAGTGAAGGATGAACAACCCAGCTGAACTGTTTATCAGAGGTTGATTCACATGCTACTGTGACAGTATGTTCACTCACAGCATGAATGATACTGCCAAATGAACTCATCATTCGTGTCAACAAAGTTATACTCCACTTTGTCAATGCGTTTAGGTATATCAGGGAACTTTATGACGCAACAGGCGTGCGTAGTCATGTGTATCATGTAGTAGCCACGATAAGAAAAATTCGTGCATCATGGTGCTTCCTGACGCAAAATTTGCGTTGAACTGAGCTCCGGGATGCAACAAATGTGTATCACAGAATAACACGATGCAAAAGATGTGAATCCTGGAAATGCATGTCGCAACACATGTTTATAGAACAGAGATGCATGACACAACATGTAACACTAAGCTACATATAGCAACACATATTTATTATTACTGAACTTCATTACGTAACAGGTGTGTGTATTATGGAGAAGCATGAGGCAACAGGTGAGTATTGTGTACACTTATTACGCAACAGGTGTGTATTATGCAGCTTCATGATGCAACAGGTTTGTAGTAAGCTGCATCAAGGCATAACAGGTGTGTGTATCATCTTCTTGAAGTTATCTTGAGATAATTTCGGGGCTTAGCGTCCCCGCGGCCCGGTCTTCGACTAGGCCTCCTTTTTTGTTACACCCCCCAGGAAGCAGCCCGTAGCAGCTGTCTAACTCCCAGGTACCTATTTATTGCTAGGTAACAAGGGCATCAGGGTGAGAGAAACATTTTGCCCATTTGTCTCAGCCTCCACCAGGGATCGAACCCGGAACCTCAGGACTACGAATCCGAAGCGCTGTCCACCCAGCTGTCAGGCGCTAGACAGCTTCATGACGTAACAGGTGTGAATCAACGAGTCACCTGACGCAACTGCATTCTGAAACTTGTCAATATTTGTTTTTTTTTATGATTTACAGTTTTTTTTAATGATTTACAGTTTTAAATTTATTCCTTTGTCCGCAATGTATAGAAAACATCTGCAACGAGAAGGAATATTTGCAAGCTGTCGGGAGCATCGTAGCAACTTTACACAACAATATACTCAACAAATTCCAAAATGAACCGAATATAGAATTTTACACTCTAATCAGTAAATAACGACGCCGTTATTCACACACGTGTTGACTCTCTCTCTAAATAAATCACTGGCAAGAAACTCTCCAAAGTGTACACTTAGGAGATAATGGTGTTTTATATCAAAATATTTCCTCCCCTCGCTTATAAATGGGTTCAGATGCAAGATAATAATAATAAGGCAAGAAGGTACAATGGGTTGGTGAGATTACATAAGATTAGTATTGTTATATTCATGCAAAGCCACTAAGATGCATAGCGTTTCGGGCAGGTCCTTAATCTCACATATCAGGTAAGATGAAAGGGTGCAGTGTAGTAAGGTTTTTATATCAACAACTACAACATAAGTTGATAGAGGTGAATACACTGGGAAGGATACATGTCTTAAGTACTAATATTGGGGAAGTGGGAAGCACGAGATACAGTGTGAGTTTGAAGCACAAGGTAGGAAACTATGAGGATTGAAATTAGGTGCTTTTTGGTTTTACTTTTGAACAGGGCATAGGTTGGACAATTTGTTATCATGGAGAGAGTTCCAAAGATTGAGCCCTTTTATTTGCATGGAGTGTTTGTACAGATTTAGTCTGCCTCTGGGGCTATCAAAGATATATTTATTTCTGGTGTGGTGATCATGGGTTCTATTACACCTATCAAGGAAAAGTTTCAGATCAAGATTAGCATTTAGGAACAAGATTTTTGAACATGTTGACAGCACATGAGAATGTGTGGTGTGAGTGTATGTTTATCATGTTAAGGGACTTAAATAGAGGGGCTGTGTGTTGTCTGAAGACAGAGTTTGTTATTGTTCTGATTCCAGATTTTTGCCGAGTGATGATGGGTTTCAGGTAATTTACAGTGGTTTACCCCCATGCACAGATACCGTATGTTAGATAGGGATAGATTAGTGCATAGCATAATGAGAGGAGAGCAGAGTGGGGAACATAATATCAGATTTTAGAAAGTATACCGACAGTTTTTCGAGACATTCTTGGCTATGTGCTGTACGTGTGTGCTGAAGTTCAGTTCCTTGTCTATGTATAGGCCAAGGAACTTCCCCTCATTTTTATTGGTAATATTATAAATTGTTGAGCGTCTGACGTTGAATGTTGTGTCTCGCGTGTTGTTTGCTGCGATGTTTATCTCTGATGGACGATCGCTATGTTTATTTTTCCCTGTTGTAAATCTTTACATTCGAAAATCGCTGTACCTTTCAGTTGAATGTAACTGTGTTTATGATAATTCTCGTGTTGGGGAAACAGCGTCAATGTGGAGGACATTGTGAGTGAGGGGAGAAGGGAGGGAGTATGTACATCAATGTGGGAAGGGGGATATGTACATCAACAAGGGAAGAGAAGAGGGAGTTATTGCGTTTGGGGAACACTGGAGTACATCGTTTGTTACTGGGGGTATGACAAGGTCTACCTCACAAACTTTATGGAGCTCTTGCAGATGATGTACATGATGTGCAGATGATGTACATGATGTGCAGATGATGTACATGATGTGCAGATGATGAATTATCTCCCTTTGTTTTTGTTTTAGATTCAGCTACTCGGAACGAAATGTCCATGTAGCACGGGCTACAGAGAGCCCGTAATTGAGTTTGGTTATTCCCGATAATCTTGTTACTGTGATATCTGGGTCAAAGTTTTAAATGTAGGTAGAGTTTCCTTCTTTTCGCACTGGTTTTAGTCTTTTTTTTACTAACGTTATCTTGGTGAGGGATATAGATGCACAATGTTCATTAGTGTGTCCCATTTCTTAACTGTTTTGTTAACCATTGTAATTGCTGTGGATTTTGCATTTAATGCAGCTACTCTTGTTGGATGAATGTTGAGTTTGATGTGCAGGGCTTCAGCTGCTTCACATTCGAGTATGTAGTGTAATAGTTGCGCCTCTTAATCTGTTCCACAGATATGACACTCTCTAAGTATTGGGCTTATTACTTCCCAGTCATACCTGTAGTCTGAGTCTGTGTATGGCTACTATTCGGACTTGCCAAGGAGTGTTCCATTGGTTTTTAACTGAGGGTTTGGTAGTATGAGGTCTTGGAGTTGTGGCTTTTGGTGCTGGGTAGATACAAAGGCTTGGATTCCTTTGATCCTTTCTGGATATCGTTTGTTCCAGGCTTGATGTTTATCCCCCGCAGTTTGAACATTTTGCGTTTGTTGGTTTGCCTTCTATATACAGCATTTTGCAAATGTCAGTGTTGTGTTGATCGCTGCATACTCCACACCGTTCCGGCCCTCTGCAGACATCTTTATGGTGGCCAAAGCACTGACATCTGTAACAGCACATGGGTTCTGGATTGTATAGCCTTAGCCTGAATTGTCCGTAGATCCCTACATTCAGAGTGCTAATGCGAGGTCCTTTTATTGACATAAGTCCCTGTCTTGTTTCTACATTGGCATGCACCTTTCCGCTGTTGACACATCGGGACATTCTAAGAGCCTGTTTGTATTGACTTCAACCAGGAAATATTGCAAATGTGACTTTTTCCTCTGGTTTTTAGTTCAACTAGGTTTTCCGTATTCCCGAGATTTGCAATTATATCTGGGTTAGCTGTGGATATGTTATATCTGCCTCTAATGTCAGGTTTGGCTCTGAGATCTGATCCTGGGTGATCTTTTTTCCAGTGCGGCAATGTAGGCATAAGTGGGACTATCTACTGGCTTTTGGGTTTTGAAGATGGTCCTTGGCATTGGTCTGGGGAGCTGCTTTTGGGTTCTGACTGGTTTCTAAATTGTTTTCTTCGGTTCTCCTTCGTTTATTTGCCTTTTCGTTGCCTACAATTTGCCAAGGTGGCTCATTGGGAGTGGGGTTATCCTCTGGTTCACTGTTCCTATTATCTAGACCCATTTACCTTGCTCTTGCCACGAGATTACTGTGTCCTTCTGATATCAATATTATCAGAAAAGTGGTCAGGAGAGTTAGTTCCTTTGTGGTCAGGTATCGTCTGCAGACTGTGGAGTGATGTGTAATTACTCCTCGCTCACTATCACTCTCTTATCTTCAAGTTGTCCCTCACCCTCATTTCCTCCTCACCTCTCCCTGGCCTCAACGACCTTCTTGCAGCTCTGTGTCCCAACTCCACAAGTCGACGACCTTCGCCGTGTCAATATCCTCACAGTTCGACGAACAAGGGTGTGGGCGCCGGTTATAAATTCCTCTTACCCTTCTTGAAGTGACACCGGGAGACCATCCCGCCCTGACCACATAGGGGGACCCAACAGCGTTATGGGAAATGACGACATTGTGGAGCTCATTCCAGGAAACAACGTAAAATGAGTTTAGGCGTTTTCGGATCAAAGGTTTTTATTTTTTTGGTAATGGAGGTTTTGGAGAAGAGTGTTTATGAGATTGTTTTTATTTTTTTTGTCTCCATATCGCCCTCTTTGGGTTATTTTGTGGACTATGTACAGCAACCAGCCGCTAATTAATTTTTTATGACACTAAAAATATATTTTACTTTGAGACTTTTTACCCCAAAAATCATTTTTTGTTTACCCAAAAATGATTTTTTTTTTACAAAAAAAAAGTCATCACCTCTCTCTAAGATGTCTATCATCTCTTAATATCCTCGCGACAAAACTTTCAAAAAACACGAAATAATAATATATTTAAATTTCATTTTATTTAAAATGTTTGAAATATTTCTTCACGTGGAAACACACTAAAGTTTATGCCTCCACTGAACCGTAATCACAGACCGACATATTATTTAAATTGAGTGAAAAGAGCAGAAATGAATAGCACAAGTTATTTATTACTTTTCTAACCCACTATGAACACTGGCTTCACAAATACTCATGTAACTCCGTCTGCCCGATACACCTGTCTACCAAGGGGGAAGATATAACTAGCAAATAACTGCGAGTTCAAACCAGTATTTTTTTTTTATCAAAGTCTCGCGTGTGTGAAGTATTAATTCCCATCAACCTGTGTTGAGTGTCTCATCCCACATCGTAGAGTGATACAGAGAGAGATATCTTGTCAAGTTATCCCTCACACCCGCCGTCTCTCACTCTCTCACTCTCTCACTCTCTCACTCTCCTCAACGCCAAGCTAGACCGACGAGGGACGAGCAGTGTCGCAAGCTGTTACGATACAAGAGAAAAATCATAAATCTCTAGCCGGCGGCCTGCCTTGTGCGGGCGATTGCCACACATAAAAGGTCTGGGCTGGTGTGTATGTGTGTGTCAGGCCGTCGTCAGCTGTCAGCAGCAACAAGAGTCAGGGTGAGTCTGGCTAGACTGGTCCTCCCTGTACGCGACAGGTGGTAGATAGGCTCACTTTAGCTGAACTTTTAGCTTCTCGGTAGCAGCGTGTTCTGGGGACAAGGTTAGGTCGTACAGCTGTTGTTGTGAGCTTATGGATAAAGCAACTTTCAATAATGCTGCAGTAAATGTAAGAGCCAGTGTATATATACTATTTTATATATATATATATATATATATATATATATATATATATATATATATATATATATATATATATATATATATATATATATATATATCCACTCTACAATTTGAGCAAGCAATCACTTACAAAATATATTTGTTGTCAGTATCTGTTATTTGAGCTCTGGTGTGCAACTGCCTCTCCCTAAATACATAAATATTGTATTTTCACAAATTGTTACATAAATATAGGCATGTATATTTTTGTCTAGAAATTGTAATAAAATATATATGTCCAGGTTAATCAGTATATATTAACATTATACACTCTACATTCTCTATACTCTACTGCATTCATACTCTACAATCATACCCTATGCTCTCTAAGCTCTATACAGTCACTCACTATAAGAGTTTAAAAGATCACAATAATACGTAACAAATGCATCCTGAGGACAACAACCTGGAGGATAATTTGGCCAGTGATGACCTTCATCACTACGTCACCAGGTTTCTATCTGCTGTGGCTGTCTGTCAGTCAACAATCCTGGCACCAGACCCGACAGCCGCGGTGAATTTGGCTGGCTGCCAGTCACATGTCTGATATTATCACATTGAAAACATCAAAATATCTAACCTTCAATCGCTGTGGCAGACCATGGCTGACGACGCCAGACCATGGCTTACCACACCAGACCATGGCTGACGACGCCAGACCATGGCTTACCACACCAGACCATGGCTGACGACGCCAGACCATGGCTTACCACACCAGACCATGGCTGACGACGCCAGACCATGGCTTACCACACCAGACCATGGCTGACGACGCCAGACCATGGCTTACCACACCAGACCATGGCTGACGACGCCAGACCATGGCTTACCACACCAGACCATGGCTGACGACGCCAGACCATGGCTTACCACACCAGACCATGGCTGACGACGCCAGACCATGGCTTACCACACCAGACTACAGCTTACCACACCAGACCATGCCTAACCACACCAGACCATGGCTTACCACACGAGACCATGCCTTACCACACCAGACGATGCCTAACCACACCAGACCATGGCTTACCACCCCAAACCATGGCTTACCGCAATCCACATCCCATACCACATTAAAATGGATATTCCTGCATCTTTACGACAATACCTTAAACTCACCCTCGACAACATGATATTCTGGGAGTTTTGTTGAATTATTTAACCACAATCTAATTATCAAATACCAAATATATATTCACCAAAGAATTATTCAGTTCAATCTTAATATTATTTTCCCGAAAGGTTTTATTTTATGTGCAGCTAGTGGCCACGTAGCA
>NC_091169.1:27749961-27779543 GCF_040958095.1 Procambarus clarkii
AGTAAGACAAAAATATTTACACCCCTGAGACAAAAACAAAAAATTTACACAGTGTTATTAAATATTATGAATCTCTTAATGTTTTGTGAATTTCGCTGCCAATATACTAAGGACACAGATACATTGTAGGGATACAATACTCTATAAGATACATGGACGACAAAACGAATTGTTGTCGTGTCTGTCCATTGTAGTATTACTGTAGTATTGTAGTAGTCATTGTACATATTACTCCAAATAATATTATATTATTATCATATTATTCATATTATATTCTCATATTCTCATAGTCTCATATTATTCCAAAGTAAGACAGCAGATCAATAAAGATGAGATATAATACAAGGCTCACGCGAGTATAACGATACAGGCGAATGAGACTGCAACTTTAGATGAATTAATCATATGCAAATCACTAAACGCATTTCCAACGATGATTACTAAAAGGCTGAATGGTCTACATGCACAGAAAACTACACCCGGTTAATAACTGTGGACCATGGGGTGAGGGGGGGAGGGGGTAGGGGGAGAAATAGGCCTTATGTATCTTGCTTGCTCGTCACCTTATCACACTATCTTGCCCTGATGTCTCCTATGCCTCTTCTCAAAACTTGTTTATTTACATAATTATGATAAATCAATTTCAATTTCAATCAATTTAATCAATTTAATAATTAATAATAATTAATGATTAATTATTAATTAATTAATTATTAATTATTATAATTAATAATAATCAATTTAATCAATTGATAAATCAATTTCAATCAAAAATTAAATATAATTTCAATACACATTTTTTTGTTCCGTGCGATTCATATATATTGTAAATCTTTTTCTTTTTCATCATACAATGAAGAATCTTTCTCTTCTTAGTACTAAAGTTTATATTCGTCTTGAACCGTCTTATCATCTTCAAGAGGTATATACATCTTGAGGCACTACCCCGCTTCTTGGTGTGTATATACAGAGTATACTGCACTCCTGGACTATGTTTAGGACAAAAGTATACTTGCTAGTTGGTCTGTAAGTTGATGAGGTAGAGAGAGAGAGAGAGAGAGAGAGAGAGAGAGAGAGAGAGAGAGAGAGAGAGAGAGAGAGAGAGAGAGAGCCTACCTGCTGTAGTTGACAGGCCTCATGCCCAACACAAAGCCATGGTTGACTATAGTTCTGTAGGTCAGAACTAAAGCATTATGCTGGCCAGTCATTTTAATCCTCACTACATAATGTAGAGTAACAACTAGAAGCGCGACTCTTATATTAGGCTGGTGGAACAAGTATATGTTCCTGTTTGCTCGCTAGAAGCCATAGTGAGGCTGAACACACCTCAGGTCTGCCAGTCATCTGTGAAAATAAGGATGGAATTTATTCATGAGATGGGAACGTCAGGCTAAGATTTATTGGATGTTCCTCGCACAAGCCGGTCAGCGAGGGAGATGGATTCCTCTAGTAATATACTTTCGGTGATTGATAAGTCCCCTGTCCCCTGTCTCCCTGTCCCCCTGTCCCCTGTCCCCTTGTTCGAAAGGTGAAGTAAAACGCGATAATTGAATCAGTATCCGCGTGGGTTTAACAACGTGCTTCTATCTATTAAACCCTTCAAAGAAATTAGAATATGGTTTACTCAAGTTTACACAATTAGTTGTATTGTACGAACGATAGATAAAATAAAGTCAAAATAAAGCATATGTTTATACTATATAATTTCTAAGATACCGTGTATTAAGCCTACGATTGCTATAAGAGATAGCAATATCTATATTTATATAGATATATATATTTATATATATATTCTATATTTATGTTGCAGTTAAAAAAAAAAAAGTTTCTCATTGACCAAATTCAGCAACTCGAAAAGGGAATTTTTAGGAAGGCCGTCACTATATATTGGAACTTTCGATCAAATAGCATCTATCATTTTAGGGGAATAGCTGGAAATAAAGCCTAATTCCTGAAAACAAAACCGAAGAAGTAATTAATTATACAATTTTCAAGTTCCATAAAATCCAAATGAATATAAACTTAACAATGTACAACCATTTGGTATGCAAGACAATCTGCATTGTATAACCCAGCAATAAATATAAAATATAACCCAGAAATATAATATAAATATATAACCCAGACATATAACCCATTCCTCACAAGAAAATGAAGGTAATTGCGTTACTATTCCTCCTGACACGAATCAAGATGCAACGGTTTCGACCTCATGAAGATCCAAAACGCACCGTCACAGAACGTCACATTCATAGAATGGATTAATTATTTATCTCCCGCTACGTCAGTGAGACGTTGCATATTTGGAAATAATATACAATTCAGCAATGCACATATATTACACACACACATAAGATACTTTATCAACAAATTAAAAACAACGACTTATCTTAATCCCATTGTACACACTGAAGGGTCTTTTCAGGATCATTTCTGAACGTCTGAGACAATGAACCTAATAATATAACCTCATATGCAAGCGGTGCCTTCAAAAGTTAAAAGCATCACACAATATTAACTTTCATCGGTGCTTAATCTAACTCAGGTCTGGGGAAGATGCTCATAGATACGACCTGGTTATGGTACGAATTATTTAATTATCGTCAGCCCAATATATGGGTGAAGAAAATGTGTTAAGATGGTTTGTTTGCGCGGTGAAGTTAGGGTGATGACTGAGTGGTTAAAAAAGATCATTAGGGTGTTTTTGAAGTTTCAGAGAAGGGAAGGGAAGGTATGGGAGGTGTGTGGGGGGAAGCTGGGAGTGTGGGTGTGTAAGGTGTGTGAGTGTGTGAGGAAGCGGGAAATGGGAGTGTGAGTAAGGAAACGGGTAGTGAGGCGTGTGAAGAAGTGCACAACTGATTGTCAGCAGTCCCACTACAACACCTGGGAGCCAGCAGTCACACCACACACCTGGCTACCAACGGAAAAACCTACTCACCTAGCTGCCAGCACTCCAACCACACACATGGACTGAATTTTTGCAAGCAAGTCTCAGAAAACACATGGCTGCCAGCAGTCCCACAACACATAGCTGCCAGCCGACCCACCACACACCTGGATGCCAACAGTCTCACCACACACCTGACTGCTCAATACTGACTGCTGCTCCAATGTCTAGCCCTTCCTGCAGAGGGGTAACCTAATGTGAGTCGTGATTCAAATCACTTAAAGCTTCAAAAATTAGTTTAAGTACTAGATGCTAATTGGGAGCAAAATTAGAGGAACAACTGCATTCATTTTTGTCTACTATGAAATGCTATATCTATGATAATTTCCATAAATATTAACACTCAATTTGCCGACTCCATTACTGCATTAGTATTAAAAATGACCGAATAATAAAAAAATAATAATGTTTTCAGCTCAAATTCCATTTAATTTGAATTAAATTTCAATGAGCTATTCACTTTAATAAGGCTATAGCGGTAAAATAGAATGTGTGTTTAAATAGAATAGAATGTTTGTCCGAGTTTGGAGGCAAAACGATTGGGAATACGAACATCGACGAACATGTTCTCAAGAGAGAGAGAACATCTCACTCTTGAACCTTTGCGATGTGTAGTACACAATTGCATCAGAACTGCCTTTCTGTGCAGACATTAATGGCGAGTGTGTACACACACTCGGCAATGAATCTTGCGTAGAGGTAGTACACAAGTGCAATTTGGTGTACCCTCCTGTGTAGCCATTGCATTAATCTCTGGCCTTGTCTTATTAATCACGATTATTTTCTCATTATCTCGCTCTCTCTCTCTCTCTTACCTGCTCGAAAAATAAGAATCTTTCAGTCGTGAGGTTGACACTCTTGTCTCCCAGTAAGAAGTATTTTATTGCTTGAAAATATTCACAGTCCAAATTAGAGATATTTTGTGGAGACATAAATTTTACATTAACGAAGCTCCTCTATTTAATGGGCCTTTTGTAAAGTTATAGTATTATTGTGTTAGTTTAAAGCCTTTTGTCTCAACTGCAACTATCAATATATATGACTTCTAGAGACATAGTGTCTCTAGGTTTTAATTGACTCATTCCTAAACACCTGGTGTCAGAGAACCCGCGTTGTTACACGATGGTTTAAAATACTAAAACTACTTTTGTTTGCATACATTATTTAAATCAAATACATATAAAGAAATAAATATAATTGTTAAAATTTATACTACCGTTACCTGCCTTGACAATCACGAATATGAAGCGTGTATGACAATGTCAGCAATAATTGATAAAAATAATTTGTATAAACAAATAACAAACTTTTTTTTAGACTTTTGGGGAAAAAATTTTGTTATCGGTAATTTTTCAATGTTCTTAATACAGCCTGACGAAGATAGACAATCTTATATAGTAACTACACATTGGATATAATTATATATGTTTGCGAACACAACGTTTATAAAATATTATAGAGCTAGCACAAATTATTCGTATTTACATTATGGTGAATTAGTGGATAGAGGACTTTTAAAAACAGAGAAAATTGTATAAATTTGATTTATTATATTATTTGTTTTTCTTAACGCTGAAAATTTTAGAAAAGTGGGAGTCTCTCTAAATCACAATACTTCGTTCTTCTCTTCCCATAAATTAAATAAAGTGAAGGGGAAAATATACAAAACATGAAACCTCTTCCTAAGCAAGACATCAATGTATAAACTGAAGGATTGAAAAGGTTTTATGATGATGATAAAAAAAAATATGACAACACTCACAATGAACACAAATGTTAATACAGAATTAAAAGTTTTTTATATATAATACAATTGTAGGAAGACGATTAATTGAATTTCGTGTATTCAATTATACCAGTGATGACTGTTCTCCGGCTCCCAATTACTGCTTGAGATGACTGGTTGTTTTCCAGTCCCAAGTGGTTGGGCACCAACCACTTGGACTGGACGGTAGAGCGACGGTCTCGCTTCATGCAGGTCGGCGTTCCATCCCCGACCGTCCAAATGGTTGGGCACTATTCCTTTTCCCCCCGTCCCATCCCAAATCCTTATCCTGACCCCTTCCAAGTGCTATATAGTCATGATGACTTGGTACTTTCCAGTGATAGTTCCCTTCCCCCGTCTCCCTACTTCTGCCTTCTGATGACTGATTGTCCATTTCCCAATTACATTAAACTTTACCAAAAAAATATTAATTGCAAGATGTGGAGAATCAATAAGCTGTTACATTTTTTTGCAATTCAGGTCCGTAATAACTTGACGCATTTCCTCCCGTCGTTCTTGTTAAATGATCCATGACTTCGTTGTTCGTTGGGTTGCGAACGTCCTGATCCGATATGAGATATCGTTCGTATATCCGAATCATACCCAATTTTCCACCGAGGACGATTGATAGACGTAACTTTCCTCTTTCCAGAGCCGACCTTTCGCAGTAAAATCCTTTGTCGTGGGAGTAATTCCTTGATCCGTTTCAAAAACTGGGACCTCGAGTGAGAAAATGATCAGCCTCGGGGAATTTTATCTGGGGCCCCCACGTGGGTCCTTTACGACCTCCGAGACTTTATCAAGCATACATAACCTTTTCCAGCTAAAGAATTTCTCCATTGCTCGCACAAACACACACAAACACGGCAAGGGAGAGTTTTATACCGGCCAGGACGGAGATTAGCCAGCGAAGCGACGGAGGTTTGCCAGGAAGAGTTTAATCGCGTCAGAATTCTCTTTTTCCAGGAAGTGAACTGGTAAATGGTTTAGAAAGTACTGATTCTTTCCAGGAAGTGAACTGGTAAAGGGTTTAGAAAGTACGGACTCTTTCCAGGAAGTGAACTGGTAAAGGGTTTAGAAAGTACTGATTCTTTCCAGGAAGTGAACTGGTAAAGGGTTTAGAAAGTACGGACTCTTTCCAGGAAGTGAACTGGTAAAGGGTTTAGAAAGTACGGACTCTTTCCAGGAAGTGAATAGGTAAATGTCTTAGAAAGTACGGACTCTTTCCAGGAAGTGAATAGGTAAATGTCTTAGAAAGTACGGACTCTTTCCAGGAAGTGAATAGGTAAATGTCTTAGAAAGTACGGACTCTTTCCAGGAAGTGAATAGGTAAATGTTTTAGAAAGTACGGACTCTTTCCAGAAAGTGAACTGGTAAATGGTTTAGAAAGTACGGACTCTTTCCAGGAAGTGATCTGAATATACATAGTATCCTGAATATACACAGTGCCCTTTATATATACATTGTCTAGGATATACAGTGTCCAAGATATACAGTGTCAAGGATATTCAGTGTCCAAAATATACTTAAAGTCCAGTTTACACAAAGTCCAGGATATACAGTGTCCGGAACGTACACGGTGTCAGTCCGGAATATACAGAATCCGGGATATAGAGTCCAGGATATAGAAAGTCCAGGATATAGAAAGTCCAGGATATAGAGAGTCCAAGATATAGAAAGTGCAGGATATAGAGAGTTCAGGATATAGACAGTCCAGGATATAGAGAGTCCGGGATATAGAGAGTCCGGGATATAGAGAGTCCAGGATATTGAGAGTCCGGGATATTGAGAGTCCAGGGTATAGAGAGTCCAGGATATAGAGAGTCCAGGACATTGAGAGTCCAGGATATTGAGAGTGCAGGATATAGAGAGTCCAGGACATTGAGAGTCCAGGATATTGAGAGTGCAGGATAGAGAGAGACCAGGATAGAGAGAGCCCAGGATAGAGAGAGTCCGGGATATAGAGAGTCCAGGATATAGAGATTCCAAGATATAGAAAGTCCAGGATATAGAGGGTTCAGGATATAGACAGTCCAGGATATAGAGAGTCCGGGATATAGAGAGTCCGGGATATAGAGAGTCCGGGATATAGAGTCCAGGATATAGAGAGCGAAGAACAACCAAACTGGGAGAGAGAGAGAGAGAGAGAAAGTTACAGAAAAAATATACGATATAATGGTGACAAGAAACCAAGAGAACAGGTAAAAAGTTGTTCTGCCGTATATAGGCCGAGGAACGTGGCAAGCAGGCAAGCGGACCAGCCAGGGTGTAGTGCCACACCTGGCAGGGGTGTAGTGCCACACCTGGCACGGTGTAGTGCTACACCTGTCACGGTGCAGTGCCACACCTGGCACGACGAAGTGCAAAACACCACGTATTCAATCTTTACCTAAAGGTCTTCCAGACAGGAATGAAAAGAATATCTGTCTGTTTGCCTGTTCGAAGTTGTAGGCCACATGTTTTGGGCTAGCCTCACCTAAGTTGACATTGGGAATGGTCTGGGGTATGGGATGAACATAGGTTGTCGAGGGTAACCAGATTTAAAAAAGGGAACAGCGTTGCATAGTCACATTCAAGACCTACGACGATTTTTTGGCACTGCCCACCAGCTGCACAGCTAAATATTTTCAAAACAATAAATATATATTTTTATAGTTATATGCCCAAGTATTCACAGATCTCGGGAAATGTTCTGCTACGCATAATTTGCCCATACTAGCATAAAACAGACGTTTCTTCCACAGCTTCAAAGGTTTGTTAAGTATATGGATAGATGACAGATAGATGGAAAGATGGATCGAAAAATCGACAGATAGATGGATAGTTAGATGGATAAATCGATGTAGAGATAGATTTACAGAAGGATAGGTAGATGGATGGGTAGATATTTGGATAGATAAATGGATAAATGAATGGAAGACAGAAAACCCAGGTAATGATGGAAACCCCCCAAAGTATATATACATACATATATATATATATATATATATATATATATATATATATATATTATATATATATATATATATATGCGGTATTTGGGTCGTCCAAATGCCCCTCATTCACGAAATCTGAGAAAATGAAATGTTCAGTGCAGAGTCCGTAGACTTATAATTAGCTAGAATACTAGTGAGTATATGATGGATCTCCCAATCCTGAGCACTCCAGGTGCAAACTCTGTGACCAGGAACTGCGGCACGATCTCCCACACTACATCACCGAATGCCCAGTTATTAGACCTTTCAAACCAGTTGGCATGAGGTACCTGAGGCTTTGCAATTACTTTATTCACTCTCGTATTCTTGAAGATATCCTCATATTGCACCCAAAATTTGCCAGTGCAGGCTACTAAACATATGGCCCTGTATGACTAACCATCCTGCGAGATGGGGACTTTTATTACCACTGCTATCTTACTCACTCTTGTGTTGATGATATCTTCAAAATGCATCCGGAGTCTGCCAGTGAAGACTGCTTATCACATGCCTCTGTATGACTAACCATCCTGTGTGATGGGGATTTTTAGCATCACGTAGTTAACTTTTTTGACACACTGTACTCCCCTTCATATAGTCTATGGTAGCTGCACAAATACATATGTACCTCATGTATTAATAAAAAAAGTGAGATATAAGATATTGATTTTTAAATCCCATGTTCTGATGATAGATTCGCATTCTGGGCGCAGCAATCTTTTGATTACATTGACGGGGGAGAGTGTGTGTAAGAAGGGAGTGCCCACATATACACACACACAACGAGTGCCCACACATACATACACACACAGGGAATGGCCACACATACACACATACAGGGGGTGCCCATATATACACACACACACACACACAGGGAGTGGCCACACATACACACATACAGGGAGTGCCCATATACACACACACACACACAGGGAGTGCCCACATACACACACAAACACAGGGAGTGTCCACACATACACACACACATACAGGGAGTGCCCACATACACAGACACACACAGGGAGTGGCCCCACATACACACACACAGGGAGTGCCCACACATACACACACACACAGGGAGTGCCCACATACACACACACTGGAAAGGGTTCTGGGTAGTTATCCTTACCACCCTTAAGCTCAGCCAAGTGTTAGCCAAAATGGTGGCTGACTTTATGTCCATGGCCACGATAAGGATCTACACTGCCAGGACTGCTGGCTAGAATGTTGCTTGCTATTCTGGCCATGAGTATGGCAAGTGGTGTTGAGAATGGCAGCGCCATGGCATCCATGATGATGTATTCACCATCGTTGCCATAATGGTGATGTGATGAACATAAGTGAAGTGAACATAAGTGATGTGGCGGGTGTATTATTCAGTGCTCCATGGTAGTGTTCAGAGCGATGGCCATGAAAGTTATCATAGAGGGAGGCAATGAAAAGGGCCATGGTTGTCATGGTTAAGATGACTATGGTGGGCCGTGAAGATGGCCATAGTGGGCCCTGAAGATGGCCATAATGGGCGGTAAATATGGCCCTGGGGGTAAGGCAGCAGCCGGGTTGGGCTCTTGCTTGCAGGCAAGTGCCTTCATGACCCCATTACCATATCTGATTCTCCATTGTTTACAAGGAGCCAGAATAAACTTTTAAATATTCTGAATATTTTCTACTACTCGGAACAATCCCGGTTTTCGCAATTATCATTATTCATTATACAACACAAAATATAATTTGCATATCATTTTACCATGGCACCAAAACCTAAACTGGCTTTAAATCATTTTTAAATTATCATAATTAATTTTACAAAGACAATTAATGAGTAAATTGCTATTAAAAGAGAGTAATATTTTTACCTCCTAGTCCACACAGCTGGAAGACACAATATGGTGTTGCCTTTCTTAAAATAAATAAATCACTTTAAGTAGGCGTCATTATTCCAGAAAATTAAGGGTAATTCCGGGTCTCATAATGTTTATAGTATGGTATGAGTATTTCAGGCTAATTTTCCTCTGCTGTTGAATAAGGCACTGGCACAGTTTGGCACCGTACAGGAAGTTTTTGTTTTGTCAAAAGCAACAACTTCCTTGATCTGGAGGACGTAACCTGTATGTCTTGGTATTATTGCTGTAACATACATTCAAAGAATTGGATCATCAGTGAAAATAGATTTTATGTTACCAATTGAGACAAAGTTTTGTAAAAAATAAATTAATCTTTTTTTAACGTGTTCAAGCAATGGAAAGTTTTAAATAACTGAATATGTAAGCAGATTAGTAAAATAAAGAGCTCTTAGACTGGAAACCAAATATATGCCACAAATCAATGCGAAATATAAAATAATTATATCAAGGGTAGACTAGGGGCGCCCCTTGATCATGTATAGTATTTCCTCATAGCTCATGCCTCCCAGCTCGGGGACTAGTCTGGTGGCAAACCTCTGAACTGTTTTGCAACTTCGACTTGTGCTTGACTTAGATATGGACTCTATCACGCCGGGGCCGCATCCTGGTTGTATGGGGACTCCGGTGTCCAGAGATGGGTGGAAGCAGGGATGAGGTATGTATAAAGAGTGACAGGAATGGGGTATGTATAAAGAGTGACAGGAATGGGGTATGTATGAAGAATGTCTGTGAGTGTCAGTGTGTGGGAGTGCCTGTGAGAAGAGAAACAGGGGAGAATGTCTGTTAGCGAACATGGTGAAGTGTGAGCTTGGAGACCCGGGCACTGCCGGATATCCCCCCCCCATCTAATTGGGCCATTAATAACTGGGATCAGTGAATGTTCCGTGCCTCAACGATCGGCTTCGTATGGCATCAGATCAAAGATTTCTCACACTCATGTTACCAGACCCGGAGGCCACCCTAACAACTTCTCGGGTCGTTGATGTATCAGAGCTATCTATGTCACCCTTGAACCCCTTGTCCTTGAGAAGGTGCGGTGATGGTGGAGACAGAGAGAGTGTGTGTGTGTGTGTGGAGGAGGTAGGGGGTGGAGGTCTTATGTGTGTGTATGTGTGAGCGTACATATGTTTGTGAGGTAGTAACCGTATATACGAGTGTAAGTGTGAATGCATTTACATACGAATATGTGAAAAGGTTTACAAATCACAAATACCCTCTCTCTCTCTCTCTCTCTCTCTCTCTCTCTCTCTCTCTCTCTCTCTCTCTCTCTCTCTCTCTCTCTTTCTCTCTCTCTCTATTTACGTATAATCTTCATTCCTGGTTGTAAGACATAATACCACGTCAGATTCAGACAGGTTACAGCGGCCGCTCCCACGAGAACCCTCATTCAGATTAGTGAGGGACATAAACCAATTAGTTGGCCGAAAGGGCAGGCTACCTTTCCTCTCACTATACTACGCCATCTTTCACTAATACAGTGGCCTGAATTATGATATTTTACACAAACACACGAAGCATTGCTCTAAAACGAAATGAATTGTTTACAGAAATGCTGTATACCTTGATGTTATACATCTGAGGGAAACAGCGATGGATACTGTTGAAAACAGCCTGTTAGCAGAGTTTTTCTTCCCCGGATATAAGTGAAGTGGGTGTGGGAACTATCAGGGGAAGAAAGCGCCAAGCCATTACGACTATATAGCACTTGGAAGGGGTCAGGATAAGGAAAGTGTGGGAGGAAAGGAGAGGTTATGATGTACTTAAATATTAAATTATTACTTAAATACAAAACTAGAATGTGGAAGCGTACGTCTTCCTCTCTCAAAATAGTCATTGCAAAGTTTGGAATAACATTACGTTTGAAGACGTGTATTGACGTCAGGAAATCGCTAGGGACATGATGCTTTACTGTACAAATAAACAGGAATCAGCAACAATAACGCAGTTATCGGCAGCAACATTAGTAGCCCCCTTATTTTCGTTGCTAAATATGGCGACCACAAAGTATCCTATTAAGTCAAGTGTCTGAGGAATAAAATATTTTGATAACGGTATATTCATAAATAATTTAACAGCGGAAGTAAGCTCATTCCTATCGATGTGGTGAAGGTGGGGTTGTGGTGGAGGACGATATCTGATAACAAATGATAACAAGGCTATCAGCAGGTTAGAATTTTGACGCTGTGAACGTGAAAGATTGAGCCCTTGGACCAATATCTTGAGATTATCTTGAGATGATTTCGGGACTTTAGTGTCCCCGCGGCCCGGTCCTCGACCAGGCCTCCACCCCCAGGAAGCAGCCCGTGACAGCTGACTAACACCCAGGTACCTATTTTACTGCTAGGTATCAGGGGGCATAGGGTGAATGAAACTCTGCCCATTGTTTCTCGCCGGCGCTCGGGATCGAACCCAGGACCACAGGATCACAAGTCCAGCGTGCTGTCCGCTCGGCCGACCGGCCAATACTAAATGGCCGGAAAATAAAAGCTAAGATATGACTATATTATTACTTAATATAGTCATATATACACTTATATTATTAAGTGTTAAATCTGATATTCGTATCAATGTAATGGTGAAACCTAATTACAGACTAGTTATCATTAATAAGATATTTCGAGATTTCATCAATGTAACTTTAATTGGTCTAAAAAATATAAACAATGGCAAGGATATGTGGAGCGATATGAAAATGAAATATAAATTATCGAAATAAATAATAGCCAGTGAATGATTAATAGCGACATAAACAAAAATAGATCAATTTTAACATGAAAACTGCTCTTTGGGCAAAAAAAAACTAAAGTGAATTTATTTAAGTTTTAAAGTATAAATAATGAATAGTAAGAACCCCATGAATTATGGGAATTATTTTGTTTACTAAAATAAAATGTAGCAAACAAGAACTGCAGCTGAAGATTATCCACGACATAAAATCAAACACTTAACTATACAATAATTTTAAACATGATAAAAAGCAAATAATCTAACATAAATAGCTAAATGCTATTGGAAAAGTGTTCAATTATTTGGCACATGGCAGTATAAAGACCAAGACTGCCTTCAGGTCTGTATACACAATATGAAGTTATTTCTAATTTACTTTATTCCTTAAAGTCAGAAAATAACCCATTAAATATTGGTCTATTCAGCTGTCGCACTAGAGTGCATTAAATTCTAAATTCTAAATTCTAAATTCTAAATTCTAAATTCTAAATAATTATTGGAACCAGAAATGGTAAGGTATTTTGAGAAGAGCAAATCCTGTATGATTATATTGCACTTAGAAAGTGGGTATGAGTACAAGAAGCTGATGTATGAGGACAAGGAGCTGTTATATGAGGACAAGAAGCTGGGATATGAGGACAAGGAGCTGGGATATGAGGACAAGGAGCTGGGATATGAGGACAAGGAGCTGGGATATGAGGACAAGGAGCTGGGATATGAGTACAAGGAGCTGGGATATGAGGACAAGAAGCTGGGATACGAGGACAAGGAGCTGGGATATGAGGACAAGGAGCTGGGATATGAGGACAAGGAACTGGGATATGAGGACAAGGAGCTGGGATATGAGGACAAGGAGCTGGGATATGAGGACAAGGAACTGGGATATGAGTACAAGGAGCTGGGATATGAGTACAAGGACCTGGGGTATGAAGTCAAGGAGCTGGGATATGAGGACAAGGAGCTGGGATATGAGGACAAGGAGCTGGGATATGAGGACAAGGAGCTGGGATATAAGGACAAGGAGCTAGGATATGAGGACAAGGAACTGGGATATGAGGACAAGGAGCTGGGATACGAGGACAAGGAGCTGGGATATGAGTACAAGGAGCTGGGATATGAGTACAAGGAGCTGGAATATGAGGTCAAGGAGCTGGGGTATGAGAACGGTGCCCAACCACGTCGACAATAGGATATCAAACGCAGATCGTTCACAAAGCTGGGTCGTCGCTCCACCAACCATTCCTAGTGGACTCTTAAGAGTGTAGTGGATAGCTGGGAGCAGGACAAGCACCCACTTGAATCGCAAGCATCCCAGCCCCAGATAGTGGCTTCCATTATGGTATTATTTAAAAGATTACCGCAAGCAGGGAAGGTGCCACACCATTGCAAACTAACGAATTGCATGGCAGTGTTAAAAAGAGAACAAGAAATGTGCATTAAATTATCGTCCTATTTATTTGTCATGAATTCTATGGGACAAAAAAGGAAACAATTACTGGGCACAGGATTCAGAAATTTGTAGAGCCCCTGAATTTAAAAATCAGAAGCCAATATCGATTCAGAGATATTGGATTTTGTCTAACGAATCTATCAGAATTCCTCTTCATTTGTGTATATAAAAACTGGAATTCTAAAATCTCTTCAGATGAAGTGACACTGAATGCCATTTCCTGAAAGCTTTTGAAAGGGTGACTAAAATATTGAGAAAATCAGGAGGAGTCATTAGAAGAATTCGAACCTGCTCTCTCGGAACTCTCCCAAGCACACACCCTACAGCACTATACCACGATGTGGTAAAAGCAATGCAACCTGGGATTTCGTTGAATCATCTAGGGATCCTGAAGCTTATCAGAGCCCCTAGAGGATTTATCAAACATAATCCCCAAAGATTCGTTCTGTATTTTTTAAGTCCTAAAGATCCACAACTTTTTCCAACTTAATTATGACCACTGGTTCTAGGTTGTGACTGATACAGCTAAGGTTTAGCATTCCAGGAAGGATATGAGCTGTGGAAATAAGCTGTTTGTTGATATGCAATCTTGGGGAGCCATAAGCCTTTCAGTCATCTGAAGCATATCTTTCTGGCATTCCAATATTTGTCAGATCAACATAGAAAACCTCTTGAAGCATTGTAACATTGCTAAACCCTCCCTGCTGTCCAAAGCAAAGACTCATAATATATTAAACATAATACTGTCATCGGTTGGGAAGTATCACAAACTTGCTCAATTTCTGCTTTACCCTTTTGCTTCTCCTAAGCTGCCTTGCAGGTAACTGAGCCCCCAAGTTAATCATCCTAGCAGCTTTCATCACCTGGAACCACTTACAGTAACGACTGCATTTGGTTGTTCACTTCCAGGAGGAGAAGCAGGGTAAAGGGTTTATCTTCTTGTTCATCACCGTTGTGAACAAATCTGAAAATTTGTTTGAGGTTCCTAGTTGTCCAACCGGTTTTCCCGACCGTCCACTCAAGGTGACCTCTCTGGGTGCAGAGTCCCCACATCTGCCTATATTATCCCCGGTGTTATGTTAGTGGGACTCCCGCTGCAACATCCCCAAACCCCTTTGGTTCCACAGTGTCCACTATCCGGCTAGAATCAATCCCTTGTACATTTTATGGTAAGCTTGAATTGTTCCTTTGCAGTCGACAGTTGCTTGTGTGCAGTCTGAGGACTTTATATTTGTTTCAGTACACTCTCATGACTTTGTTATGAGGATGGGGGGGAGAGAGAGAGAGAGAGAGAGAGAGAGAGAGAGAGAGAGACACACAGAGACAAAGAGAGAAACAGAGAGAGAGATAGAGAGAGAGAGAGAGAGAGAGAGAGAGAGAGAGAGAGAGAGAGAGAGAGAGAGAGAGAGAGAGAGAGAGAGAGAGAGAGAGAGAGAGAGAGAGACAGACAGAGAGAGAGAGAGAGAGAGAGAGAGAGAAGGAAAAGGAAGAAGAGAGGAAACAGGAGTGTGAGAGTAAAAACGAAGAGAAAGGGGGGAAGAAGAGGGATGAGAAGAGATAGGGAAGAGAAGGAGGGGTGGGTAAAAGATGGAAGAATGAAGAAGAGACTGCTGAAAAAAATGACAACGTTCAAATGGCACAATCAGAATACGAACAAAATCTGGGAGTCCTGATTAGTAGGGGATGTTAATCCCCCCATTTGTTCCCATAATTGAACGGAATAATTATTATGGGATACAGGGATTTATTTCTAGAAGAGCTAGCAAACAAAACCCCTAAACATCAGGGGATGTAACTTGCCCCTTGGTGTATATACATGAGAGATTACATATATACTGGATTACCCTCAGCACTAAAGTATATTTGCTTGATGGTGAGTAGACTATTGTTGTGGTCTTAATAACCTCTTCCAGAGGGTATTAAGACCCATCTTAATTAAGAAGGTTTAAAGATTAAGGGGGTATTATTATCATGAGCCCAACCTTACAAAATAATATATAATGCTATTCTTAAGCTTCATCATTTCGATTATGCAGTTTAATTTTGGTCTCCATGCTGAGAAAAGTCATAAAATTAATTTAAAATGTGTAATGACTAGTGGGAAAGTAAATACCAGCAGAAGGAAGGGCATGCAGTGGGGAGTGAAATGTGTGAGAGTGTGAATGTGTGTGTGAGTGTGTGAGAGTGTGAATGTGTGAGTGTGTGAGAGTGTGAATGTGTGAGTGTGTGTGTGCTGGTGATCAATGACCCCGTTGCTAATAATAGCCTTTAACGTCTAATAAGGGCTATAAGAATTCCTAGCCCGGAAGATAGTCGACTCTTCAAGATCTCGTAATTATCGCCACTTTGCTCGAATAAAACGTGAAGAAAAAACGCTTTATCACTTGCAAAGTTGCAATCTCCTCTCTCTCTCTCTCTCTCTCTCTCTCTCTCTCTCTCTCTCTCTCTCTCTCTCTCTCTCTCTCTCTCTCTCTCTCTCTCTCTTTCTCTCCATTATTAAGGGTTTCATCAGAGCTCTTCCTGCCTTTTATGTGCTGTTTGCTCATTCTGATAAATATTTCTTTGAAACTATGATCAAACTTTAACAAATGATTCGGCTGTTGTGATAAAATCAAAACACGCGAGAAAATGACAATGGTGTGATATCAATATGCGAAAATCATTGAAGCGCACTCTGGGGATTCGAACAAGTGTTCGAATTGAGCTTTAATCCATTTCAAGGGGAGACCCAGAACCCTAGTTCGAATCCTCGGAGAGTTCCTTGATGATTTGTCAATAATGATATTTTGCCATTGTGATTTCCTAATGTGTATTTAAACGGAGTGTAATAGGACACCCAATATTCCCACACCATAGTGTATGGGGGTCACTTGTAAAAACTTGATTTCGTATCAGCTCGATGTTTCAAGACCCCTAGTGGATTCAGTAGAATCCAAGGCATAATTACTAAAAGAGTATCGTGGTCCATTGGGTTAAGGCGCGCGACTGGGGAGATCCTGAACCTTGGTTCGAATCCCTGAAGTGCTCCAATGATTTTCACATAAAAATCAGTGTGATGCAAAATCTAAGTCTCCAGGTCTCGTTAACGGAGAAACGAAGACTAATCCATGGTTCGAGGTTTTAACCATCTGGCTCTCTTCCTCTCCTCTCCGAATGACAACTTAATTCATGCAGAGTTGATCTTGTGAAGCATCTTAATCGTCTCTCTTACTTCTGGGCTTGTCTTATAATCTCAGTATGTGTGTATCTGATCACTGAGGCATCCATGACGCCCCACACGTGACTCAACTCCTTTCTTATTGTCAAGATTAAGAAGTCGACTAATTTTAGAACTCTTTTGGTACTTATAATAGTGTTCCAACAGTCTGGTTGACCAGTCCAGCAACGAGGAGGCCTGGTCGACGACCGGGCCGCGGGGTTGCTGAGCCCCAGAATCACCTCAAGGTAACCTCAAGGTAAGGTAAGGTTCCTTAAGAGCTCAAGGGCTCCTTGATGTTCTCAAGGGTTCCTCCAAGGAGCTGAAGAATGAACCCTTCATCACCTTTCCTTGCCTTTCATCATCCTATTCCTTCCTCCCTTTCCCTTCCCTTCACCACTTTAGCTACCTATGCCATTGTGTTGACATCAGTTCATCTTTTTATGTTTGGCTAAGAAAAACTTTACTTTTTGAATTTTGTCTAGAAGATCGAGCCATTCCCAGTCACTTGGGAGTTCATGGGGTTCCAATTTGGTATCATGCCACACTGTACTTGTTAATTTTATACCGACCCTTACTTGGCTTGGTGGAAAGGTGGATGAGACTACCCATAGGCGTCTGGCTTTCAACTCCCAATATTGAGACGTTCTATTATGTATAGATCAATATATATAAAGTGTGAAAATATTTATATAATCTTTTATGTTCCTTTAAACCTGTTCTGTACAAAAAAATGATATATATTTAAAATGTTAATTAACCTAGAAGGGATACCACCTCTGGTGTAAGTGTAGGGACCCATAGCCTCGGAGAAGAAAATAAAGAGTACTCAGAGAAGACCTTGTGGATCCTCACTGAACACTTTGAGATTTTCTTCTCCTAATATAAATGTTAATTTATATTTTTGTTTTCTTTTAAAATCAGTTCATTTCATTTACAGAGAGGTGTTAAACAAGTTTTTTTTTTAGTGTGTATTAGATGTGTGGAGGCAGGAATGGAAGGGACAAACTAACTGCCATCGACATCACTGGTTCGAGGCACAATAAGCAGGACCTCGGCACACACACTTGAGCTAAAATATGAACACATCACCAAAAAAAAACACCTTTTGCAAAATATTGAAAACAATGTAGTGAACCGTTTAGCAATAACTTGTCCTCCGGTGTCAATTAAAAATTTCATGCTTGTCACCATCAGTTACATTTCTCTAAGACAGCCTTTCCCGTGGTGTCCCGTGCCTCACCAAGCATAAGTATGTCTGTCTAGTGTCTTCACCAAGCATAAGTATGTCTGTCTACTGTCTTCACCAAGCATAAGTATGTCTGTCTAGTGTCTTCACCAAGCATAAGTATGTCTGTCTACTGTCTTCACCAAGCATAAGTATGTCTGTCTAGTGTCTTCACCAAGCATAAGTATGTCTGTCTACTGTCTTCACCAAGCACAGGAATCTCTGTCCACTGTAATCTAAGAATTTCATTGAAATTATTATTGAATAAAGTAACTCCTTAATTACTAAAACAATTCAATATCAGTGTAGCATTTAGGAAGTTTGATATCATTAAAAAAACACTCGTTAAAAATTGTAAATTGTAAAACAAAATTGTAAAAACGCCGGTAGTTTACAATGGTTGCAATGGAACCCCATTGCAACCCCTCGGAAGTTGCAATAGATGTGTGTGTGTATAAAATTAACTGTAAAGATTGTTATAAGTTCTATGTTGACCAAACAGGTAACCATTTTGACCAGAGAATAAAAGAACATAAATATAGTATCAGAACAGGTTTGAACTGAACATAGTTTGTTCACTTAAGATTCTATTGACTGAATCATTGAATAGTCAATAGAATATTCAATAGAACAGTCAATAGAATAATCATTCTATTGACTGAATTATTCAATAATCGTCAACAGAACCTAAACACCTAACCTAACCTACGCCTAACTATACAGTGAATTATATTGTATATTGTTAGTTTGTATGAGAACAAACCTATTTTTATAACTCAGTGTGTGAAAATTGGTGAATGCGTCTCCAGGGCAAACCACTGCGCTAACGAGCCTGGCCTGAGGACAGGTTAGTCCGCTCGTATTTACCTAGTTGTGCTTGCGGGGGATAAGCTCTAGCTCTTTAGGCCCGCCTCTCAACTGTCAATCAACTGGTGTACAGATTCCTGAGCCTATTGGGCTCTATCATATGTATATTTGAAACTGTATATGGAGTCAGCCTCCACCACAACACTACTTAATGCATTTCATTTGTTAACTATCCTGACACTGAAAAATTTCTTTCTAACGTCTCTGTGGTTCATCTGGGTACTAAGTTTCCACCTGTGTCCCCTTGTTCGTGTTCCACCCGTGCGTTCCACCCATATGTGTGTGTGTGTGTGTGTGTGTTTGTGTGTGTGTGTGTGTGTGTGTGTGTGTGTGTGTGTGTGTGTGTGTGTGTGTGTGTGTGTGTGTGTGTGTGTGTGTGTGTGTTATTTTTCTTTGACATTGAGTTATGAAGTCTGTCTCTGTTCGTCTAACTATCTGTGTAGAAAGAATATAATTAAAAAAAAATATCAGCCATTGCTAAAGACATGACCGACGACTCGGTAAAATTCGACGCATTAGTAAGACGTAAAAGACCGTAATGTTGACGTTTTGTATGCATCGGCCTCGAAAGGTAACAAATGGGTTAGGTGGGTTGCTTGGGTTTGTACTCTTCTCTTTAGGCAAAACAGTTGCATTTGTTACGTAGAGACAAATCGAGAGAATGGGTCTCATATTCTTTCTTCTATCAATCAATCATTAACCTGTAAATGATTTTACAATTACAATTTATTTAGTTTACAAAATTGACAAAATATTGTCAAAATCCACAAGAAAGTCTTTTACTAATAAAAGGCCTAAACTAACATCGGAAAGACAAATACCAAACATTTATTCCTTCAAAGCATGATAGCCGAGAGGACATTTTCTACAGATAAGTATAATTTTTGCATATAAATTGCGCGACAGAGGCAAGCATAGTGAGAGTAATCTGGCGATGTTCCTGCCAGTATAATCCCAGAGGTCAGAGGCATATGACCTCTCACAGATCTTACAAAGGCCAACAGCAGCTGACGCAGCTCTATCTCTCTCTCTCTCTCTATCTCTATCCCAACAATAAATTCTGACGTTGGAAGGCCAAGCCAAATCGTAAAATTTTATTTTGACATAGTAGGTCTTTGCTTCCCTCTTATGCGACGCCAGAACTCTCAAAGACCCGCGCTTGGTGTGAAGACTTCTCCTTGAGGCATTTATACAGTGCGCGTCATAAACAGGTTGGTGCTGCTCATAAGGTCTGTGGCTGGACAATAAAGTCAGCTAGGATGGCAGCTTTATTTCCTAGCCTTTGTAGGTTTCTGGTTTGTCATAATCCTTTGTTTGTGATTAAATCATTATTGGTCGCGTTTTGGTTTTAAATGTTTGTGTTGGGGAGAAGGGGGGGGGTGGAGTCTTAAATTATCAGGGTTGACAGCCTGATAATGTAAGTTTTATTATGTAAGTTTAAGTATGTAAGTTTTAGTAGACTCGTACTTTAAATTTGGGGTGTTTGACCCTAAATTTGCCGTATGGAAAAATTTTTTGGGTGTTTTATATATTTAGTTGTTACTGAAATATTTGGTTTCTTTGTGCACGAACAGTTTGTATGTGTTTGTTGGTTTGCCGTGTCATTATCTATTTGTTGGCTTGTCTTCAAAGCTGTGTTTGTTAGCTCGTCTTTTCTGTGTGTTTGTTGGTTTGTCTTTACTGTGTATTTGTTTACCGCCACAATATATTTTGCTGACTTGCCGTCAAAATGCATTCATTAACCCGGAGTATTAATTAATACATTACAAAGTTTAAGAAGTTTATCCCACACAGTAACCATCAGTCTCCTTATATAGTGTTCCGTAAGTTACATTCATCAATCATTAACCTTCGTCTAGAGTTAAATGGTGTAATAGTTCCTTGAAAGCTAAATACAGCTTATGAATGAAAAGGTATTAGGACACTAGAACAAATCCACAAGGGCCGTGACGAGGATTCGAACCTGCGTTCGGGAGCTTCCCAGACACTGGCTTAATCGACTGAGCTACGACAGAGTTAAAAGTCACGGCCCTTGTGGATTTGTTCATTTGATGCATCACGTTAGTGTGATCTCTGTGTGTATTAGAACACTGTTCAAAACTGTATTAGGACACTGTACATGGTAAATGTGTAATGAAATAATAAATAAAAAATATATTGAAATAATAAATAAAAAATATATTGAAATAATAAATAAAAAATATATGCATTTGCATCGCCATTTAAAAAAAAAACTCAAGCAAGTGAGACTTCCCCAATGGAGAAAATGAATGAAATGAACGAATGGGAATATGTGTGCCCACCTGACTGTCTTTACAGAGCATGAGATGTAGTTCCTGGGCCCCAGCTTTTGAACCCCCAAATCGTCGGGTTCGATACCTCCCCATCATCATGGGTTCTCGTTATATTTGGGTCTATATTCATGCTGGAACTTTTCCTCCATTATCTCCTTTCCCGCTGAGGTTCAACTGCTGCAAAACCCTCACACTCAAGCTCTTTATTATATTTATGGGTCTGTTGGAAGCTTAGCTTGCACTTACCTAGGAAAGACCTGGGTAAATACTGGTTTAAAACAGGTTTGTTGATTTGTGGAACCAATTATCGAGTAAAATAAGGGACATGAAATCGCTGGATTGCCTCAGATGCTTGTTAGACATATATATATATATATATATATATATATATATATATATATATATATATATATATATATATATATATATAATATATATATATATATATATATATATATATATGTTATAATCGTTCATGTTTGCAGATCTATATATTAACCTACTTTTATTGCCTATATTATTTCCTGTTGATGAAATGTCATATATGGAACGAACAGCGTCCCTCCTCACATACTTTGAAAGGCACAAACGCTTCCGTTGTATGACGTCGGTCACAATAACATGTCTTGAAAATTTTCCTTTATGTAGGGTTGGGAGAAAGGAAGGGGGAACAATGAGGAGAAAGCGCCAAGCCATTATAAGACTATATAGCCCTGGGAAGGGGTCAGGATAAGGATTTAGAATGTGACAGGGGGGGGGGAGGAATTGTGCCCAATCAATTAGATGTTCGGAGAATTGAACGCCGACCTGCATGGAGCGAGACCATCGCTCTACCGTCCATCTCAAGTGCCTGTGTGTGAACATTGGTGTTTGTACTCACACGAGACACACTTGTCTTCTTGCAGGTGAGTGTGTTTCATTTTACTGTTGCAGTGTTGAGTGATTACACCATTACTCGGTCTTATTACAAGACTAACTCTGAGTGGCGTCATGACAAGCACCTCAATGTTGACCATTACTCGGTCTTATTACAAGACTAACTCTGTGTGGCGTCATGACAAGCACCTTAATGTTGACCATTACTCGGTCTTATTACAAGACTAACTCTGTGTGGCGTCATGACAAGCACCTTAATGTTGACCATTACTCGGTCTTATTACAAGACTAACTCTGTGTGGCGTCATGACAAGCACCTTAATGTTGACCATTACTCGGTCTTATTACAAGACTAACTCTGTGTGGCGTCATGACAAGCACCTTAATGTTGACCATTACTCGGTCTTATTACAAGACTAACTCTGTGTGGCGTCATGACAAGCACCTTAATGTTGACCATTACTCGGTCTTATTACAAGACTAACTCTGAGTGGCGTCATGACAAGCACCTCAATGTTGACCATTACTCGGTCTTATTACAAGACTAACTCTGAGTGGCGTCATGACAAGCACCTCAATGTTGACCATTACTCGGTCTTATTACAAGACTAACTCTGAGTGGCGTCATGACAAGCACCTCAATGTTGACCATTACTCGGTCTTATTACAAGACTAACTCTGTGTGGCGTCATGACAAGCACCTAATGTTGACCATTACTCGGTCTTATTACAAGACTAACTCTGAGTGGCGTCATGACAAGCACCTCAATGTTGACCATTACTCGGTCTTATTACAAGACTAACTCTGAGTGGCGTCATGACAAGCACCTAATGTTGACCATTACTCGGTCTTATTACAAGACTAACTCTGTGGCGTCATGACAAGCACCTCAATGTTGTATTGCGGTAAGCTATTGTACATTATATTGTATTAAGAATGTGTACATCTTTATGTTATTCGATTCTAGCTGAGGCTGTGTTACAGCAGCATCGTCTTGTCCGGCTGAGATAGCAGAGATGAATCTTTTCTTCCTCAGTTTGTAATCGTATCTTAAACCTCAAACCTAAATAAATATTTCACCATGAACCCTATGACAACCCATATTCTCACCTTTCCTCTACCAACCTGGTGCTTCTCCCTCATTTCCTCATTCTTCTTCCTTCATCTTTCACTATTACCTCTATCTCTCCGTATTCCCCCTCACATTCTACCTCTCCTCATACATAGCTCTTCCTCATACTTCACTTTTAACGATCCCTCTTTTCTATTGCCCACTTCCTTGACTTATCTTGCTCCTTCTTTACTTTATACCCGTTTTCTTGGCACATATTTCCTATTTACAACTTGCCCTCTTCCACCCCAAATACTTCAAGAAACACCACCCAGCACACATCTACACCTTCCCCTCTTCCTACACTTCGAAAGACACATCGAAGGAGAAGGATGATATCCAGGAGCAGCAGCAGCAGTGTGTGTGTGTACTTATCTAGTTGTGTTTGCGGGGGGGGGGGTTGAGTTCTGGCTCTTTGGTCCCGACTCTCAACTGTCAATCAACTGGTGAACAGGTTCCAGGGCCGATTTGGCTCTATCATATCTACACTTGAACTCGTTTTCATTTAGCACCATTCTTTCCCTTCCGACCCCATTCCAAATCCTTATCCTGGTTCCTTCTCAGTGCTCTATAGTGTGTGTGTGTGTGTGTGTGTGTGTGTGTGTGTGTGTGTGTGTGTGTGTGTGTGTGTGTGTGTGTGTGTGTGTGTGTGTGTGTGACTGAGAGCTGATGTGTTGACCTCCTCGAACCCTAGTACAACAAGTATCACTAGTAAGAGTTCTTACGATGAGCAGCCATCTTCCGCTTGTCCTCACCCACAATTAGTGAGTCCGCTCTCCACCCCCACACGCAATCCTGATCTTACAGCTCTGATAACATGACACAAGACTGGCGTGTAGAGGCCAAAAGCTTTTAACTGCTGTCCAAACTTGAAATCGCGATAATTCCCATTTTCGTCCAAAATCGGATATGAATTTTCCCAGAAATACTATATTATATATATATATTCAGGCTGCATATTATATATATAGATAGATATATTGATAGATAAGAATGAAGTGCAATGGCGCACTTGTCAATGAAAATAATAACACACTATTTGGAAAACAGGAGGAACTGTAGACTGTATATTGCAATCCCGACCCAGCCTGCGCGTCAAGCACTGGTCATATATGATTGGCTGTGTTTGTCTGTTCAGAGAAGCTGCCCCGTATGGATAAAAAGGCCTTTGGCAATTTTCTCTATTCATGTGTTCTTACGGTCTTATGGACTAAATATAGCCTTTCTATGACGTGTGTGGCGAAGCGAACTACAGATGAATGGCTGGGTGGGTGTGTTTGGTCGTTTGGGCAACTGGGCCAATCACCACCAATCGCCAAAGTGATTGGTCGTTTGGGTTGCTGGGTGGATGTGGTGCCCGTTTTCTTGACCTTTGACCAATCCTGAGCCTTTAGAGGATTGGCTGAGTAGACTTTGATATGTGATTGGTCGACTGGTTGGGTTGTGGTGTAGCAGGGGGGTTGCCGGATGGGTTGTGGTGGAGAAGGGGGGTTGCCGGTTGGGTTGTAGTGGAAGGGGGGATGTGATGGGATGGAGAGGGGAGAGACCGGCCGGTTGGGTGGTAGAGGATAGCTGGCTGGGTTCAAGGCGTCAGATGGCTGTCTCTCATTATCTTTACTACACCACAACAGCTCAAGCAACAAGATTCACTGGCCAGTAATGAATGTAGGAGGCGGAACTCGGGCGTAACCTTCAGCTTTATGGGCACTCAGCGTTAAAATTCCATACGTGACGCTATTTTTTGAGGACGATTGGTGCAAAAATCTGTCTCTTTTTCGTCTGACAATTGAGCAGAGAATGAGAAGTGGCAGAACACATAAGATCCAGTGACCGCCATATCCAAGAGTGGCGTTGGCGCGACCTCACATCAACGTTGATTCAATGCTGAATTGGCGTTGATTTTGGTGTATTGTGCTAAATTGGGAAGGGCTTCGGTTCCAGTTATAAACCAAGGGGAATGAGTCTCCGTGCGGCCCTTGCTGAGAATACCTGGAAATCTTAGTTATTGAATGATTATTATTAGTTGATTATTTAATGATTTCTCAGTGGCCAAATCATGTTATGAGCCTTGGTGGGGTGGTCAGATCATGTTATGAGCCTTGTGGTGTGGTCAGATCATGTTATGAGCCTTGGTGGGGTGGTCAGATCATGTTATGAGCCTTGTGGTGTGGTCAGATCATGTTATGAGCCTTGGTGGTGTGGTCAGATCATGTTATGAGCCTTGTGGTGTGGTCAGATCATGTTATGAGCCTTGTGGTGTGGTCAGATCATGTTATGAGCCTTGGTGGTGTGGTCAGATCATGTTATGAGCCTTGTGGTGTGGTCAGATCATGTTATGAGCCTTGTGGTGTGGTCAGATCATGTTATGAGCCTTGGTGGGGTGGTCAGATCATGTTATGAGCCTTGTGGTGTGGTCAGATCATGTTATGAGCCTTGGTGGTGTGGTCAGATCATGTTATGAGCCTTGTGGTGTGGTCAGATCATGTTATGAGCCTTGTGGTGTGGTCAGATCATGTTATGAGCCTTGTGGTGTGGTCAGATCATGTTATGAGCCATGGTGGTGTGGTCAGATCATGTTATGAGCCTTGGTGGTGTGGTCAGATCATGTTAGGAGCCTTGGTGGTGTGGTCAGATCATGTTATGAGCCTTGGTGGTGTGGTCAGATCATGTTATGAGCCTTGGTGGTGTGGTCAGATCATGTTATGAGCCTTGTGGTGTGGTCAGATCATGTTATGAGCCTTGTGGTGTGGTCAGATCATGTTATGAGCCTTGTGGTGTGGTCAGATCATGTTATGAGCCTTGGTGTGGTCAGATCATGTTATGAGCCTTGGTGGGGTGGTCAGATCATGTTATGAGCCTTGTGGTGTGGTCACATCATGTTATGAGCCTTGGTGGTGTGGTCAGATCATGTTATGAGCCTTGGTGGGGTGGTCAGATCATGTTATGAGCCTTGGTGGTGTGGACACATCATGTTATGAGCCTTGGTGGTGTGATCAGATCATGTTATGAGCCTTGGTGGGGTGGTCAGATCATGTTATGAGCCTTGGTGGGGTGGTCAGATCATGTTATGAGCCTTGGTGGTGTGGTCAGATCATGTTATGAGCCTTGGTGGTGTGGTCAGATCATGTTATGAGCCTTGGTGGGGTGGTCAGATCATGTTATGAGCCTTGTGGTGTGGTCAGATCATGTTAGGAGCCTTGGTGGTGTGGCCAGATCATGTTATGAGCCTTGGTGGTGTGGACACATCATGTTATGAGCCTTGGTGGTGTGGTCAGATCATGTTATGAGCCTTGGTGGTGTGGTCAGATCATGTTAGGAGCCTTGGTGGTGTGGCCAGATCATGTTATGAGCCTTGGTGGTGTGGACACATCATGTTATGAGCCTTGGTGGTGTGGTCAGATCATGTTATGAGCCTTGGTGGTGTGGTCAGATCATGTTAGGAGCCTTGGTGGTGTGGTCAGATCATGTTATGAGCCTTGGTGGTGTGGTCAGATCATGTTATGAGCCTTGGTGGTGTGGACAGATCATGTTATGAGCCTTGGTGGTGTGGACAGATCATGTTATGAGCCTTGGTGGTGTGGTCAGATCATGTTATGAGCCTTGGTGGTGTGGACACATCATGTTATGAGCCTTGGTGGTGTGGACAGATCATGTTATGAGCCTTGGTGGTGTGGTCAGATCATGTTATGAGCCTTGGTGGTGTGGACACATCATGTTATGAGCCTTGGTGGTGTGAGCAGTTCAGTCATTACAGAGATTAAGAAGCTGAGAGACTGAACTACGTCTATAGCGCTTGAGTTGAAGGTGATCCAAGTGTTGCCATGTAGACAGATTTGGACCGACTGATGAAAGAAGTCATGCAGACAAGAACCCAGGATGCAGGGCAAACAACACTACTCAACGAGGAAGGAAAATCTTGGTCGTTGGAGATTTTCAAATAAGATATGTAGAGACAGGGGACATTTGTTTTCCAAGGTGATGCATAAGATAGGATGAGGGCATATTTTCCTACGGTTGATATAGTGACATAGTGGAAAAGATGGACTCCATTGAGCCAGGCAATGGGAACAGGCTCATTATCTGCTTGATTGACCAGACCACACACTAGAAGGTGAAGGGACGACGACGTTTCGGTCCGTCCTGGACCATTCTCAAGTCGATTCATTATCTGCTTCTATATTGGAAGGAATGATGTTGGACAGGGTAGCAGTTAGGAGCAAATAATTAAATTAAACATAGAATTTGTTGATTTCTATGGCATTAGAAATTGGCATTAGATGTGATATGGTGCAAAGTGAGGGATCCCAGAACACCTTGAGCAGCAGACCAGTCAAACCACACCCAGACCACTCAGCCCACCATACGAAGCTTCAAGCAGACTACCCCTCATCGCAAGGTTTCCTCTGCTGACAAGTTTAGGTTCATATAATCCCAACTCGACTGGCGTTTATATTTTTGTGTCCTCGCTGCTTCTAACCTTTGAAGCAGCGCTCTCATTTCTGAGCTGCGTTCTTAGTTGATGCATAATTAAAACGCTTTAAACCCAAATATCGTAATTCGCGACGTATCAAGAGACATGAAAGGACACAAAAACAGCTTTGAGGCTGAATTATATCTAAGCTTATGTTCATTAACGTAATATAGTTTACGCTAAAGCAGCATTTTAGTAACGTCTAGTTAGGAATAACGACTTTTATATAAAGTTTTGTTAGGAATTTTATTTACAAAAGTGGTTTTTGTAACATCTAGTTTGGTATTTCAGTTACAAAAGTCGTTTTTGTAACGTCTAGTTAGGTATTTCAGTTACAAAAGTCGTTTTATATCGTTTTGTTAGGAACTTTATTTACAAAAGTGGTTTTTGTAACGTCTAGTTTGGTATTTCAGTTACAAAAGTCGTTTTTGTAACGTCTAGTTAGGAATTTCAGTTACAAAAGTAATTTTTTGAAACATGTAATTAGGTAATTCGGCAACATCAGTTAGATTCATAAACAAAGTCCTTCAAAGTAACTGGTATTTGAAATCATTATGTAACACTGAAAAAGGATAGATTTTCTTTGTTTGTTTTTCTATATTGTATTTTAAATAAGTGTTTTGTGTAAGTGTACACACACACACGAGTCAAGGCAGATCACACCAGCGCTCTGACCATCACGTCTTGTGTGATGGACAGAACTCTCTCTCTCTCTCTCTCTCTCTCTCTCTCTCTCTCTCTCTCTCTCTCTCTCTCTCTCTCCTCTCTTTCTCTCCCTCTCTCTCTGTGGGTAGAAGAAATACTCATAGAATGGGTCAGAGACCATTCCCCTTTTTCGCGAATTGCCAATTCGTTAAAAGCCCAACTGTTTGGCCAAACCATGAACGATCATAACCCGCGCGACCCATCTGGACAACCGAATTTAAAACATTACAATTTAACTTTTTTTAATACGGCGCAAATTGTTGGTAGATTTGTTTATTCCGTTACAAAAACGACGTGTCGTTAATTTGACACTGCTAACAGTCTGAACACTGTTTAAACAGCTGCATAATGACGAACCGGAATGACACGCTTATCATTAACACAAGTTAAATTGGCAAAATGAAATAAAAAAATAAATATAGGCTAATTTACCCTGTAAATGGGTTCCAAATATCCAAAAAAGTTTTCCCCCACGCCGTAACTGCTAAGTGGCAGGCCTAGAGAGGTTCTTATCTTGAGGTTATCTTGAGATGATTTCGGGGCTTTTTTTAGTGTCCCCGCGGCCCGGTCCTCGACCAGGCCTCCACCCCCAGGAAGCAGCCCGTGACAGCTGACTAACACCCAGGTACCTATTTTACTGCTAGGTAACAGGGCAATATCTCTTGCAATATTTCCTCAAAATGCAACATAAATGAATCAGCAGCTGGAAACTTTTATTACCATCACATAAAATGGCGGAAAACTTTCACTGAAGTTAAAATTGGACTGGAGGCACTCCTGTGAGGGGGAGCAACGCGAGGATAAGGTAGACACTTAATGAAGCTGCAACTTGAGTATATCTTGATGGCGTTGCAAGGCTGACACTCTCCCACACCTGTCACCTACAAGGCACGTGTGTGTGTGTGTGTGTGTATCACTGGACATTCTCCTATACATGTGAACTAAAAGGCAAGTGTGTCTTTATGACACTACCTGTCAACTACCATACCTGTCAACTACACCTGTCAACTACCACACCTGTCAACTACCATACCTGTCAACTACCATACCTGTCAACTACAACAC